>NC_057805.1:415690842-415970865 GCF_018294505.1 Triticum aestivum | reverse complement strand
GGCTTCAGTTAGCAGCAGTAGCGAAGGAATCGCTCGATCGGGTTCAGTTAACAGCCATCGATCGATCGCTCTGGTTCAGTAACGCGTAGCCTGTAGTGCAATCGCTCGGGTTCAGTTAGAGCCCAACGCCTCGCTCGGGTTCAGTTAGAGCCAACGCCTTGCACACACGCGCGTACGTGTACGAGAGAAACGCGCATCGCTCGGCCCCCAACCTCCCACCGTAACCGGGAACTCGCCGAAATTTTCCTCGCCCTCGCTTCTACCACGGTTTTTTCCGTCATGAACGGCCCAAAGAATGTCATGCAGCTGCGTCTCCGGCCCGCCCAGGATGAAAAGCCCATTTTCTGTCATGATTTTTTGTCATAGAAGTAGGAGCCCACCACATCTATGATGATACCGGGTTTTGTCACAATTATCGTCATAGAAGTGTCATATGTATGACAGAAAAAAAAATTCGTTTGGCCCAAGATGTCACGGATGTGTCTTTTTTTGTAGTGAGTTCTTAAGTAATATGATTAATTGAACTTTAATTTATCATGAACTTAGTACCTGATAGTTTTTGCATATCTATGTTGTAGATCAATAGCTCGCGTTTAGCTCCCTGTTTTATTTTTGATACGTTCCTAGAGAAAACTAAGTTGAAAGATGATCGTAGCAATGATGCGGACTGGGTCCGTGATCTGAGGATTATCCTCATTGCTGCACAGAAGAATTATGTCCTTGATGCACCGCTAGGTGACAGACCTATTGCAGGAGCATATGCCAACATTGTGAACGTTTCACAAGCTCGGCATGATGACTACTTGATAGTTTAGTGCACCATGCTTTACGGCTTAGAACCGGGACTTCAAAAATGTTTTAAATGCCACGGAGCATATAAGATGTTCCAAGAGCTGAAATTGGTATTTCAGACTCATACCCTAGTCGAGAGGTATGAGACCTCTGACAAGTACTTTGCCCATAAGATGGAGGAGAATAGCTCAACCAGTGAGCATGTGCTCAGAATGTGTGAGTACTACAATCGCTTGAATCAAGTGGGAGTTAATCTTCCAGATAAGATAGTGATTGATAGAGTTCCCTAGTCACTATCACCAAGTTACTGGAACTCCGTGATGAACTATAATATGCAAGGGATGACGAAAATGATTTCCGAGCTCTTCGCGATGCTAAAATCGGCGAAGGTAGAAATCAAGAAAGAGCATCAAGTGTTGGTGGTTAATAAGACCACTAGTTTCAAGAAAAGGGGCAAAGGAAAAAAAAAAGGAACTTCAAGAAAGAATGGCAAGCAAGTTGCCACTCCCGTGAAGAAACCCAAAGCTAGACCTAAGCCTGAAACTGAGTGCTTCTACTACAAAGGGAATGGTCACTGGAAGCGTAACTACCCCAAATACTTGGTGGATAAGAAGGATGGCAAAGTGAACAAAGGTATATTTGATATACATGTTATTGATGTGTACTTTACTAGTGTTCATAGTAACCCCAGGGTATTTGATACCAGTTTAGTTGCTATGATTAGTAACTCGAAACATGAGTTGCAAAATGAATAGAGACTAGTTAAGGGCGAGGTGACGATGTGTATTGGAAGTGATTCCAAGGTTGATAAGATCACCATCGCACACTCCCTCTACCTTCGGGATTAGTGTTGGACCTAAATAAATGTTATTTGGTGTTTGCGTTGAGCATGAATATGATTGGATCATGTTTATTGCGATACGGTTATTCATTTAAGTCAGAGAATAATTGTTGTTCTGTTTACATGAATAAAACCTTCTATGGTCTTACATCCAATGTAAATGGTTTATTGAATCTCAGTGATACACATATTCATAATATTGAAGCCAAAATATGCAAAGTTAATAATGATAGTGCAACTTATTTGTGGCACTGCCGTTTAGGTCATATTGGTGTAAAGCGCATGAAGAAACTCCATGCTGATGGACTTTTGGAATCACTTGATTATGAATCATTTGATGCTTGCGAACCATGCCTCATGGGCAAGATGACTAAGACTCCATTCTCCGGAACAATGGAGCAAGCAGCTGACTTATTGGAAATAATACATATTGATGTATGCGGTCCGATGAGTGTTGAGGCTCGCGGCGGGTATCGTTATTATCTGACCTTCACAGATGATTTGAGCAGATATGGGTATATCTACTTGATGAAACATAAGTCTGAAACATTTGAAAAGTTCAAAGAATTTCAGAGTGAAGTGGAAAATCATCGTAACAAGAAAATAAAGTTTCTACGATCTGATGATGGAGGTGAATATTTGAGTTATGAGTTTGCTCTTCATTTGAAACAATGTGGAATAGTTTCACAACTCACGCCATCCGGAACACCACAGTGTAATGGTGTGTCCGAATGTCATAACCGTACATTACTAGATATGGTGCGATCTATGATGTCTCTTACCGATTTACCACTATCGTTTTGGGGTTATGCATTAGAGACAGTTGCATTCACGTTAAATAGGGCACCATCTAAATCCATTGAGATGACACCGTATGAACTATGGTTTTGCAAGAAACCTAAGTTGTCGTTTCTTATAAGTTTGGGGTTGCAATGCTTATGTGAAAAAGTTTCAAACCGATAAGCTCGAATCTAAATTGGAGAAGTGCATCTTCATAGGATACCCAAAAGGAAACTGTTGGGTACACCTTCTATCACAGATCCGAAGGCAAGAGTGGATCCTTTCTAGAGAAGGAGTTTCTCTCGAAAGAAGTGAGTGGGGGGAAAGTAGAACTTGATGAGGTAGTTGTACCTTCTCTCGAGTTGGAGAGTAGTTCATCACAGAAATCAGTTCCAGTGATGCCTACACCAATGAGTGAGGAAGTTAATGATGATGATCATGAAACTTCAGATCAAGTTACTACCGAAACTCGTAGGTCAACCAGAGTACGTTCCACACCAGAGTGGTACGGTAATCCTGTTCTGGAAGTCATGTTACTAGACCATGACGAACCTGCGAACTATGAGGAAGCGATGATGAGCCCAGATTCCGCAAAATGGCTTGAGGCCATGAAATCTGAGATGGGATCCATGTATGAAGAACAAAGTGTGGACTTTGGTTGACTTGCCCGATGATCGGCAAGCCATTGAGAATAAATGGATCTTCAAGAGGAAGAAGGACGCTGATAGTAGTGTTACTATCTACAAAGCTCGAATTGTCGCAAAAAGGTTTTCGACAAGTTCAAGGTGTTGACTACGATGAGATTTTCTCACTCGTAGCGATGCTTAGGTTTGTCTGAATCATGTTAGCAATTGCCACATTTTATGAAATCTGGCAAATGGATGTGAAAACTGCATTCCTTAATGGATTTCTTAAAGAAGAGTTGTATATGATGCAACAAGAAGGTTTTGTCAATCCTAAAGGTGCTAACAAAGTGTGCAAACTCCAGCGATCCATCTATGGACTGGTGCAAGCATCTCAGAGTTGGAATATACACTTTGATGAATTGATCAAAGCATATAGTTTTATGCAGACTTGCGGCGAAGCCTGTATTTACAAGACAGTGAGTGGGAGTGATAATCCCCAAGTGCAAGGAATCATCGTAGCAATTCCCAATGGTGGAAGTGATAAGTATGGAGTGTCAAACCCACAAGGAGCTAAAGGTAAGATCAATATTCCTCAAGTCCTATCTGCCACTGATACGACTCTACGTACACCGAACGTTTGCTTCCAACTAGGAACGAGAAATAAAACTACGTTGTGGGTATGAAGAGGATAACTTTGCATGATATCGGAGAGCTAAAACACAAAAGTAGGTGTTGTTATCATAAATTTGGAATATATTACTAAATATTATAAATAGCGAGTGTGGAATAATGATGGGTTGGTGTGCGGAATTGTCCTAGGCAATTGTTAACAAGACCGGTAGTCATCATTGCAATTTCATATGAGGGAGAGGCATAAGCTAACATACTTTCTCTTCTTGGATCATATGCACTTATGATTGGAACTCTAGCAAGCATCCGCAACTACTAAAGATCATTAAGGTAAAACCTAACCATAGCATTAAAGCATCAAGTCCCCTTTATCCCATACGCAACAACCCCCTTAGTCGGGTTTATGCTTCTGTCACTCAAGCAACCCACTATAAGCGAATCATGAATGTATTGCAACACCCTACAGCAGAATCCCTCACGCTTGCGAGACACGGAGGGCACAATAGGACAGCACCAAAATAAAACATACAACTCGTACCAATCTAGATCACCAATCAACCCAAAGACAAAGGATATCTACTCCAAACATCATAGGATGGCAACATATCATTGGATCATAATATGTGGCATAAAGCACCATGTTCAAGTAGGGATTACAGTGGGGTGCGGGAGAGTGGACCGCGTAAAATAGATGAGGATGGTGATGATGATGGTGATGTTGATGAAGACGATCACTGCGGCGATCATTCCCCTCCCGATGGCACTCCGGCACACCGAGAGAGAGGAGGAGAGGTTCTCCCCCTTGTGCTTCCTCCTCCATGGCCTCCCCCCTAGATGGGGAGAGGTTCTCCCTCTGGTCCTTGGCCTTCATGGCGATGATGGCCCCTCCAGGATCCTCCTCCATGGCCTCCGGTGATGATGGCCCCCTCCGGCAAGGTGCCAGATAGGGCCTAGATTGATTTCTCGTGGCTACAGAGGCTTGCGGCGGCGGAACTTCCGATCTAGGTTATTTTCTGGAGGTTTCTGTATTTATAGGAGAGGATGGCGTCGAGAACAAGTCAGGGGGGTCCCCGAGGCGGCCACGAGATAGGGGGCGCGCCCCAGGGGGGTGGGCCCCCCCCCCACCCTCGTGGGGCCCACGGGACTCCCCTCCGGTAGATTTTTGTTCCAGTATTTTTTATATTTTCCAGAAAAATTCTCCGTTGATTTTTATCGCATTCCAAGAACTTTTATTTCTGCACAAAAACAACACCACGGCAGTTCTGCTGAAAACAACGTCAGTCCGGGTTAGTTCTAATCAAATCATACCAAAATCATATAAAACTATTGTAAACATGGCATGAATACTTCATAAATTATAGATACGTTGGAGACGTATCAGGAGCACTACAGCCTTTCTGATAAGTATATGTGAATGACATATTATTGATTGGAAATGATGTAGAATTTTCTGGAAAGCATAAAGGAGTGTTTGAAAGGAGTTTTTCAAAGAAAGACCTCGGTAAAGCTACTTACATTTTGAGCATCAAGATCTATAGAGATAGATCAAGACGCTTGATAAGTTATTTTTTCAATGAGTACATACCTTGACAAGATTTTGAAGTAGTTCGAAATGGACAGTCAAAGAAGGAGTTCTTACCTGTGTTGCAAGGTGTGAAGTTGAGAGACTCAAAACCCGACCACGGCAGAAAATAGAAAGAGAATGAAAAGTCATTCACTATGCCTCAGTCATAGGTTCTATAAAATATGCTATGCTGTGTACCAGACCTATTGTGTACCCACCATGAGTTTGGCAAGAGGGTACAATAGTGATCCAGGAGTGGATCACTGGACATCGGTCAAAATTATCCTTAGTGAAATAAGGATATGTTTCTCAGTTATGGAGGTGACAAAAATTTCGTCGTAAAGGGTTACATCGATGCAAGCTTTGACACTGATCCGGATGACTCTAAGTCTCAATCTAGATACATATTGGAAGTGGGAGCAATTAGCTAGGGTAGCTCCATGCAGAGCATTGTAGACATAGAAATTTGCAAAATACATACGGATCTGAATGTGGCAGACCCGCTGACTAAACTTCTCTCACAAGCAAAACATGATCACACCTTAGTACTCTTTGGGTGTTAATCACATGGCGATGTGAACTAGATTATTGACTCTAGTAAACCCTTTGGGTATTGGTCACATGGCGATGTGAACTATAGACTGCTAAATCACATGACGATGTGAACTATTGGTGTTAAATCACATGGCGATGTGAACTAGATTATTGACTCTAGTGCAAGTGGGAGACTGAAGGAAATATGCCCTAGAGGCAATAATAAAGTTTTATTTATATTTCCTTATATCATGATAAATTTTTATTATTTAACCAGAAACTTAGTACATGTGTGAATACATAGACAAACAAAGTGTCCCTAGTATGCCTCTACTTGACTAGCTCGTTAATCAAAGATGGTTAAGTTTCCTGACCATGGACATGTGTTGTCATTTGATGAACGGGATCACATCATTAGAGAATGATGTGATGGACAAGACCCATCTGTTAGCTTAGCATTATGATCGTATAGTTTTATTGCTATTGCTTTCTTCATGACTTATACATATTTCTCTCACTATGAGATTATGCAACTCCCGAATACCGGAGTTACACTTTGTGTGCTATCAAACGTCAAAACGTAACTGGGTGATTATAAAGATGCTCTACAGGTGTCTCCGATGGTGTTTGTTGAGTTGGCATAGATAGAGATTAGGATTTGTCACTCCGAGTACCGGAGAGGTATCTCTGGGCCCTCTCGGTAATGCACATCACTATAAGCCTTGCAAGCAATGTGACTAATGAGTTAGTTACGGGATGATGCATTACAGAACGAGTAAAGAGACTTGCCGGTAACGAGATTGAACTAGGTATGAGGATACCGACGATCGAATCTCGGGCAAGTAACATACCGATGACAAAGGGAATAACGTATATTGTTATGTTGTTTAACGGATAAAGATCTTCATAGAATATGTAGGAGCCAATATGAGCATCCAGGTTCCGCTATTGGTTATTAACCGGAGATGTGTCTCGATCATGTCTACATAGTTCTCGAACCCGTAGGGTCCGCGCGCTTAACGTTCGATGACGATTTGTATTATGAGTTATGTGATTTGATGACCGAAGTTTGTTCGGAGTCCCGGATGAGGTAAAGATTCATATATTGGAAGGCTATATTCGGACATCGGAATGGTTCCGAGTAATTCGGGTATTTTTTGAAGTACCGGAGAGTTACGGGGATTCGCCGGGGGAAGTTAATGGGCCTTATTGGGCTTTAGTAGAGAGAGGGAAGAAGGGCCACGAGGTGGCGCGCGCCTCCCCCTGCCCAAACCGAATTGGACAAGGGGTGGGGGGCGGCCCCCCCTTTCCTTCTCCCTCTCCCTCCTTTCCTTCTTTCCCACTCCGAAAAGGAAAGGGAATCCTACTAGGACTTGGGAGTGGATACGGCGGGGAAGGTGGGTGTAAGAAAGAGGAAGAAGATGAACTGCAGGAGGTTGAAGAAAGGACGGGAGCTACCCATCTGATTTTGATCCAACTAATGCAAATCCACGAATTCAACTAATGCAAAAAAAGTTTCATGCACCAGGATAGGTGCTCCCTTCATAAATATGCACATGACCACTCAGACTGAAAGCAATGGAGTAAAATCCAATAATACTACACCTACGTGATCCTTGGACACCTACATAACCTTCCAACAAATTCTCTTGCCCCACCCCCCCTGAATTTCATCGTGGTGGGGCCCATCCTCTCCCCCATCCCCAATCACAGCACGCACATCATCATTTACATAAATTCCTTACCTAACCTTTCGTAGGTGTAGCATTGCTCAATAAAATCTGCCATTATTGATCTAAGATTGCAGTATTTGGTGCCACAGCAAGACGTGAATGACCAATCTAGAGGTGGTGAGGCACACGTGGCACAAGAAGCAGCCTCTCCTTGCGGTGCACATCAAACCCGAATTCCTCCGTCATATCGACGCTAGAGGATCCCTCCGGTAGCTCCCAGTTGAAGTGGTAGACAAGGTTGGCCAGAATGATCTCGAAAGTGACGGCAGCGAAGCTTATACCCGGGCACATCCTTCGCCCAGACCCAAAAGGCAAGAAACGAAAGTCGTTTCCCTGCAAGTCGCAAGTGGCATCCATGGCTTCTTCCATGAACCGCTCGGGCACGAACTCCTCCGCGTCCTTCCAGCTGGCGGCGTCCCTGCCTATCGCCCACACGTTGATGATCACACGCGTCCCGGAGGGTATGGTATGGCCCTCTACACCGCAGTCCGCCACGGAGAGGTGGGGTATCATGAGAGGCCCTGACGGGTGCAGCCGCATCGCTTCCCTCATCGCGGCCTTGAGGTAGCTCATGCTTCCTAGGTCGTCCTCGGTCACCATCTCTTTTCCCTTGGTGGCGCACCCTCTCACCTCGGCTTGCAGCTTGGCCATTGCCTGTGGTTTCCGCATCAGCTCAGCCATGGCGTAGTCGAGTGCTATGTAAGTTGTGTCTGTCCCGGCTTCAAACATGTCCTGCAAAGATTTGAGCAATCAATTAGTTATTCGGAAAGACTAAAAATCTGACATCGGATTCTTAGACATGGCATCATGGCAAATTTAACGTTATCATGGCAATTTATATTGACGCGGGATGGTAATTTTAGCGTGCAAGCATGACAATTTTTATGGCAACAAATGAACTGGGGAGGATTTGCCATGCTCGCCAAATAAATTTACCATCCTCGACCAACACAATTTGCTATGAAAAAACCTTTGATTTGTCATAGCTAAAAATCTCACGTTCCCTGGATATCTGGGTCCTAGTTCTTTGGGAGTGAAACGTGTGCAATTTGCAAACCAATTAACGGAACTACTAGTACGTACCACTAGTATTGCCTTGATGTTATCTCTGGTCAGGCTGTACTCCTGTTGAACGGAGAGCAACACGTCGATGAAGTCCTCCTCCTCATCGTCATTCGCCATCTTGCTCGCGTGCTTGTCGATGAGGTCGTCCAGTACGTCGTCCCATCTTCTCTTCAGCTTCACGGCCTTGGCGGTCACCATGTCCAGCCTCGCCAAGATCGGAAAGTAGTCCGGCAGGTTGAACCCCCCTAAGAGCTTGCAGTGGATCTCCAACAGCTCCCGGAACATCTGGTTCCGGCCGGCCTCCCGGGGGAGCCTGCCCAGCACGGCCTGGCACACCACGTCGTTGGCGAAGTAGATGAAGAGCTCGCTCACGTCCACCGCCGTGCGCGCGGTATCGGCGGCCGCGGCCCGTAGCCTGGCCAGGACCAGCCGCACCTCCTGCTCGCGGGCGGCGCGGTTGGAGCGGACCTTCCTGGCGGCGAGGAGGTGGGTGGTGACGAGCTTCTTGGTCCGCCGCCAGTAGTCGCCGTAGGGGGCCAAGGCCACGTTGGTGGAGCCGTTGGAGAGGATGTCGCCCACGGCGGAGTGCGGCCGGGACGCGAAGAGGTGGTCGTGCGTGCGCAGGACGGCCTTGGCAGCGCGAGGGGACGACACGACGAGCGTGGGGACGGCGCCGAGGCGGAGGAGCATCACGTCGGGGCCGTGCTTCCTGGCGAGGTCGCGGAGGGAGACGTGGGGGAGGGACCCGACGAGGTGGAGGTGCCCGATCACGGGGAGCTTGAACGGAGGCGATGGGAGCTTGCTGCGCAGCTTCTCTGCTCCCGAACTCGACGCCGCCAGGTGCAGGGCGACGAGGAAGAAGAGTAGGAGGAGCCCTAGAGCCTGTGGTGTCGCGCTAGCACTTACAAGATCCATGGCTCTGCCTTGAACTGCATGTGTGCTTGTGTGCCAACTTCGTGTACTTGTATACACATAAAGTGCATGTGTGCCAACTGCCCACTCATGCTGGATCTTAATCCTACATGACTATGAGAACCACATTTGAGTACTAATCAAATCAAATTGAATCCGGCTTGTGTACGTCCCTTCGTCCCATCTTAATCTATCCGGACATGCTAGGTTGAAACTCATATCCGAGATGACTGTTTTTCGTTGCCAAATCCAAATCCATAATAAGTCCTCACCGCCGGAACGAAAGCAATGAAGCGTACAAACCAGTGCAAAAGTATGCCAAGGTACATAAGTTGCACTGTAGCGAACAGTACAAGAGCACCGTAGGTGTTGCGATGAGCTGCCCACTGCCCACCCACACAGTGCAGCGTACTACTCCCCCCTCCATAGTTACATGTCACCCTCATTAAACGTGATTAAACTTTGGCCCACCATTTCACTAATAACATATTAATTATATATTATGAAAAATATAGCATTTGTGATTGTATTTGAAGACAAATGATATATTCATTTTGTAACTTACCCCCGCCGTACCATAATATAAGAACATCTTATATTATGGGACAAAGGGAGTATAACACATGTTTTATTGATCAAATTGATGATCAAAGTCGAACTTTGGAATAAGTGAGCGCTATGTAAACAAAGACATATGAAATATTTTTCCTAAAGTCGGCACTCTAGCATACTATCAATAATCTATTTATAGTAGAAGTTGCACAGAGTATGCTACCGAGACACACATACCGACGGACAATGCACAAAGCCAAAATCACACATCACACACGTTTGGAGAAACATGTGCAAGATAAGGTCACTGGTGCTATCACATACCATACGAAAATCACGTGTTGTGTAACTTGTCAGGCACACAATTCGGCCTACCTAACCGTGTGATATCTAGGTGTGGAATAGTGTCGTCGTTGTTGTGAGCTGCCTACCCACGGTGCAATGTCCTATGCTACCCAAAGAAGACGTTGACATTACGATCGCCATTCTCGTAAGACTTGGCTTTTTAGATTCAATCTAATTCTTGTACTCCATAAACATCATATTAATAGAGACTCGTAGCAGGACTAGGGCTATTTTCCATCTCAAGGTCTTGAACCTCGGTAAAGACTGCGGCTTTGTAGTTTTTAGTGAAATCCCTCTGGGATCCTACATCCATCTCTATTGTCTTCCATGACTCGCAGCACGGCCATAAGATCGATGATAATTTCATCACAATATGATGGTAGTGTTGACAAGTTATCAGTGTAAACTTTGTGGGTCACAAGTGCTATGATTGGGCCACAACAACAATGTTACATGGAAAAAACGAGGTGAGATCACGGCTCAACGATACACCACACTGGGTTGAGCTTTATTTGTTGTATTAATTAATTGTGGTATGAACTATTTGTTGTCGGAACTAATTTTTGTTACGCAATATTGTGGTACATGAAAGGGTGCACAATATACATTGAAAACACTTCATCACTCCATATTTGAAACACAACATGATAGGAATCAACCACATTATTGCAATCGCTTGCAAAATTAAAAACATTACATCACTGCATAAAATAAAATTACATTGCTTATAGGCTACTGTTGCACATCAATTTATTGAGGCCTAGATGCAGTTTTTACTTCCATGAACCAAACTATTGCATATTGTAGTTTTTTCATTTGATGTTCATGTGTTCCAAGAGTTGTTTTTCAAACAAGGCAAAATACTTGCATTTTCACTGATTAAGGAAGAAGGTTTAGACAAACCCGTCAAACGGGGAAACAAAACAAGTACTCTCGCAGCATTACAGTACTCAAGTGTGTAGGCCCTGCCAAGGCCCAAAACATGGCGTCCTCCTTGATCTTTGAGATAATCACCATCGTTGGGGCACTGAGGTTGCGAAGGACTCTGGCATTCTGCTCTTTCCAAACTTCGCACATAACAAGCATCATCTAGGAGGAGATGGCCTTCCTGTGTTGGCCCCTGATCGTAACCATATCGACCCACCGGTCCTTCACCGAGGCCAGCAGGCGCCAATCCAAACTAATGATGTGTTAGAGCCCAAGCCAAGTAGTGACCTCCGACCAAATCTGTCGCGTGTATCTTCAGTGACAAACGAGGTGCACCGCAGACTCCTATACTTGCTTACATAGGGATCACAACCCGTAGTTTGGCCATTCCACCGGGAAGCAACCTATCGATCGTCCATACCCTATCCTAGATGACAAGCCAGGCGAGGAACTTGCACTTGGGGGGAGCCTCCACACCGTGGGAACCATGGTCGTGGAGGTCAGCCCAAAAAGTTGTGCCTTGTCCGTCGAGTACTCCCCATTGGTAGTGAATATCCATGTAATGGTGTCCTGAATTCCTTGGGTGAGATTAATATGAGTAAGCTTTTCCCAAAGGGTGACAAAGTCCTGGATGTGATCCATTGACAAGCCATGATGAGTCTCGATCTGGTGGACCCATGAGTTATCCAACATAGCCATGCTAACCGAGCGGTTCTTCTTGCGAGATCTTGGAGGCGATGTCTCTCGGCTTAATGCCCTATAGACAAGGAAAATCCCGAAATTTAGCATTGTTCCCATCTCCCACAGTAACTTTGGTAGTCGCCGCGAAAATATCACGATCATTGTTATTACAAGGTGATCCAAGACCAAAGCTAAGTCTTAGGGGGGTCACCCATTCATACCAGAACCAACGGATAGGAAGCGCAATGGCAAACTTCTCTGGGTTAAGAATACCCAGTCCACCGCAAGATTTTTGGCTTACAAACTAGCTCCCAATTGACTTTGCACTTGCCTTCAGACACCTTTTCACAACCTGCCCAAAGATAGGTGTGTCGCAAAGAATTTGTCTTCAGTTTAACCTTGACAAGCACGAGCGGCTTAAAATGATAAATTGCAATGGCTGTCAACGCCGCCTTGACAAGGACAATCCGGTCGGGGTGGCCACATGCTTGCCACACCAAGGTGCAAGCTTACCCGCAGCCTTGTCCTCAAGGTGCTAGAAATGAATGTGCTTCTATCTTTTAATCGACAGAGACACTACTAGAAAAAGGCTTACTAGTGGCGCACCAGTTTTGCCTACTAATGGCGCACTACTGGTGCGCCACTAGCACCACGCCACTAGTATTTTTTACTAATGGTGCACCGCTGGTGCGTCATTAGTATCTGGTATACTAATGGCGCACCAGGCAGTGCGCCATTAGTATAGGCCACGGTGCGCCATTAGTATGCCTCCCAGGGGGCCATATATACTCATGTGCTTTGCCATACTAATGGCGCACTGCGGGGTGATGCGCCATTAGTATCCTTTGGCATACTAATGGCGCACTGCTGGGTGATGCGCCATTAGTATCCTCTGGCATACTAATGGCGCATTGCGGTGTGATGCGCCATTAGTATCCTTTGGCATACTAATGGCGCACGTTGGTGTGATGCGCCATTAGTATGTATATTAGGGATTATTATTATTTTCTTTTCTGATTTTTGCACAGATTACAAAATATATTATTGGACAGAATATAAGCAGCACCACACAGCAACAGCAGATTCATCGAATACAATAGAAGATTAGTCTCCGGATACAATTCATCATATTAGTCTCCGAATTCAAAAGACCGAACAAAGATAGAACATTACAAGTCTCGAGACCGCGAGTAGCGAGTTTGTCTTCACATTACAAGTCGATATCGATCATCTAAACTACCATCACATAGAAGAGAGCTGCGGTCATCACGATGAGCATCATCGCGATGAAACTGGTCTTCATCCGGTTCCTCCAACGCTCCCTCCTCTCTCCCGCTAGATAGCGCGCGTATCTAGATTCCGCCTCCGCCCTAGTGGTGTACCCTTTGTAACTGTTACCGCTGAAACGGTGAACCTATCTCCGACACTCCTCCCAGTCGTCGTAGACTCCGGGAACCTTACCCTTGTACACGACATACGACGGCATCTCTATGCACTAGCCAAACAACAGACAATACATAAGCAATATATAAGTATGCAACAAAAGGATCGGAAGAGAAAAGCAAGACATTAATAGCACGATTCATGGTCCTACTAATAAATAGCATCGATTACATCTAAGTTGAACGACTGTCCAAACCAAAGAGGCATACAAGTTCATTAAAGTTTAATTACAACATGAGCTAATCAATGTTTCAGAACTACACATAGCATCACTACTTTCGACTCGACTCATGGGACCGGAGCGTGGATGAAGCCGCCGTCTGTCGTGATGGTCATGAAGTCGCGGGCGTTGTCAGCCTGCATTTGTAGCGTTGTGTCTATCTCACTGTTGGACGGTTGAAATTTGAGGTAGAACTGCCCCGAGGTACGAAGGACATCTTGATGGATGATTTCTGCAAACTCTGACTGGATGCGAAAGAATTATTGTCGGATGTCCGCGTCCTGGATTGCCGCCAAGCTTGAGGCCCAATCTTTGAGATTATTTGGTAGCAGAAGGTGATTATGGTCCCGTACGATCGCCCGCATGTGATGGAGGGCGTAGTAGGCATCCTTCTGACCGCCAGGCGGCTGCTTGACGCAGGGGAACGTCGTATTGTGGGTGAACACGTGTCTGCCGTACCTACGAGATGGCCTTTTAAAGGTGCCTCCAGATGCGGTGTAGCCGGGGAGAGCATCATCAAGAACTTTCTTGATATTTGTGTAGTCTATCTTGGAGTCACGGTCCGGGTCGAAATACGTGGCCATGGAATATTTCGGGCTTAAGAGGATGAGTGTGCAATGTGTGTCACTGCACAGAACACAGAATGTTAGAAAAAAAAGAACGATCAAAATCTAAGAAATCATATGTTACGGGGCGGTTAGGAGATGACTTACTCGGGAAAGTAAGGCACGAGGAAGTTATCCTTATCTGGGTTTGCCAGAATGACGCCTTCGAGGTGTGAACTCGCGACTTGCCGGTCCCCAGCGCTGCCCAAGATCTTGGCACGCATGTAGAAGGGGTCGACTATCACAATGTCCGGGGTCTTGTCTCTAATGATCCGCATCTCCATACTCAGCGAAAACAGCCGAACGAAGGTGTAGTGCAGCGGATGAAGGTTAAGCATAGCAAAGATGTCATCAAACCGCAGGACGATCGTACCCCCGACGGCGCTATCCACAAAGCCCTTGCCCTCTGGCACCTTGGCCACGAAAACCGGGTATGCCACATCATTCTCTCTGAGACGCCGCTTCTCCAAAGAAAGAACACTGTCATGGAGACTCCGCATAGCACTGGTTGCAGCATTGAGCATATTTGTCGGTAGTATCGGCCTACCCGCCACATGCACCCTCCTCGAGATATCCTTAGGTGAAGGTGGCCCGTCCTGAGCACGGATCGTACTCGGTGCCGGCTGGCTCGCACTGGCGCCCTTGTTAGTCTTTCGTTTCCGTCCCTTCTTCCTGATCTGCTGTAATGGGATTGAGTTCTGCTCACAGACCGCCTTCTTGAGGGTGTTGGGGCTGATAATATTTGACACCTCAGCTATCTGAGGCTCGATGAAGGCGGCAGCTGGAGGCGTCTCCTGAGAACTGAACGCCAGACGACGCCTGTTGCAATTGGGTTTCTCCGCCGTACCAGCTAGATCGCGGTCATCTTTTTCAGGGTTGGGTTCTTGAGAAGGAGGCCCGCAGAACTCGTCACCGTACCCATGTTCGGCAAAGTACTTATCGACGTTGGAAAATGTACCGCCGTCGTTGTCGTCGTCGTCCGGATCCTGTGCCATATGCATGTCCGGATCCTGTGCCATAGGGATGTCCGGCATGTCCGGTAGCATTGCGGCGTTCTTGCCATGGCTTGGCGCTGGCACGACTGGCGGTCTTGTCTGTGGGGTGGTGTCCCCCGCCCCCAAACGAATCTGGCTCTTCGGCCAAAGCAGGGGCCAGCTTACACAGGCGCTGAGGGTCATCACATCATCTTCGTCGGCCCCAGCGGGTCGAATCGGAGGTAACAACTCGTCGCAGCCTGGCAGCACCCGAACCAGTTCAACCCTATACAAGGTGGGTGGCATCGGATTACCGTGGAACACGCGGTTGCCCGGTTGAACGATTCTGCCCTTGGCGACATCGACCAACTCGCCGCCCATGAAGTGCAGGAGAGTGCAAGGAACATCGGTGGCGCCCTGCGAAAACATGTAGGGCGTCAAGGATGCCCAGTCAAAGGCAAGGAGATGAAGTCATCGGCCGAGAGGCTTAGTTACCGTGATGCCGTCGAGCTCGGCTAATGTCGAGGCACCGCCAACGGCGGGCGTGCGCGTGCAACTGACGGAGGGGCCGCTTGCTGGCGAGGTGCCGGCCGGCGTACACCCGGGTGCATTAAGCTCCAATGCCCGTGCCGGCGCCGGAGACACGAATACCGCCTCCGCCGGAGACACCAATGGCGCCGCCTGCGCGTTGTGCGAGTTGCTGGCCGTGAAGCTGGGAACCGGGGAGGCCCCTGTTGGCCGCCCGCAATCCACGTCGTCAGCCCCTGAATCAAGGTAGGCACAATGGCGGTGAGCGTCGTTCCCAGTTGTTGTTGCACTTGCTCTTGGACAATCTCCGGAATCCGCGCCACTTGTGCCTTGAGTTCTTGAACCTCGCGCGACTGGCTTTCCGAGCTGGTCTTTTTCTCCTTTCGCCCACCAGCGGTATAGTATGACGACCATTTTGTGGACAAGCCTTTGCCGGCCACACGACCAGCTGACGACGGCTTACTGAGCTTATCCTTGTTTTTCATTACGTTCAACGCCCTATTTAAAGGGGTGTCAAAAGGGGAGCTCTGAGACGACCCCGCGCTACTGCTTTCAGCCTCCTGCGGAAGGAATGTGAACCATTTAGAAATTTGGCTTCATTAATTAGAATGCAACCATATGGAGCTAATTACGCGGGGGTGTATTCCTTACCAGAACAAGCTCAAGCGCCCTGGTCTTCGGATCCGTGGTAAGCTCCTTTGTTACCGGGTCCTCCTTGTACCGGGCCCTGACAAAGTTCCTGGTCTGCTTGTCACGTAATTTCTCGAAGCGGGGCGGTAGGCCTTGCTCGGCACGCTCCGCGTCCTCCTTGTCCCATATAGGCTCCGCCACTCTGTAACCGCCGGGACCGAGTTGGTGGACCCCTAAGTTCAACTCCCGCATTTCTTTCCCCCACTGACTTGATTCGGAGGTTGCGCTGCTCTCGCACTTGATCTTGAACTCCTTGTAGTCATCTTCGCTCATCAAAGGATATTTCGCCTTGATCTTCTCATAACTATCACCTTTTTCAATCATTGCCTTCACCGTGCTTCTCCATGTAGACAGGGCCGTGCTCATCCTCGTGAGGGCGGCACTGTTCACTTTATTCCCTGAGAGGCGTGTGTTTGCAAACTCAGCGGGGAACTTGTATCGTTCGTGCAGCTTTGTGAAGAGGAGGCTGCGCAAATTCCCTCGGTCCTTATGCCTTAGGTTCTCGGTGTTGATCGAGACGGTGCTCCGGAGAATGCACCCGAGCTGAACCGAGTACCCCTTGACTACATGTTTGGGCGCCGTTGGATGCCCGTCGGAGTTCACTTCAGTAAATTCCTCCTTGACGGTGCCGAGCACGTTCGGGCGCCGGTCCTTCCGTTGCCTCTTCGGTTGGCTGCCATCTGTGCGTGCGCCGCCATCATCAGTGGTGGCATCCTCGGCGGCACCATCAGTGGTGTCATCCCCGACGCCACTAGGGGTTGTGTAGTCAGGATCGGTGTCTTCCGCGGCGGCGTCCTCATAGCAGTGAGGTTCTTCCTCCATCTCCTGGGACAGCTCCCAGAATTGCTTGCCGCCCGAACCGCCGACCTCATCGTTGTGGGCCATGTTTCGCTCTAAATAGGAAAAAAGTTTGGTCAAAAAGTTGGTTATTGTCAAGGAACAAGATCATGGTCTCATCATTTAGGGTTTGTCGACACCGAGGCATCCTAAAAGCTAAGCTTTTATCATTTAGGGTTTGTCGACGCCGAGGCACCCTAAAAGCCTAAGCGTACATCATTTAGGTTCTCATCGACACCGAGGGACCCTAAAAGCTAAGCTGGGAAGGAGAATTCTAAGTTGGGCTTAATCACTTGGCTCTATTGCCACCTATGGTTTAATGCAGCAAGAATAAAGGGGCAGTTGATCCTACTTAATTAAGTACTAAGATACCCCGGCCCATGCATTAGTCGCAAGTACCCCATATGTCCTAT
Organism: Triticum aestivum; assembly: GCF_018294505.1. Taxonomy (NCBI): domain Eukaryota; kingdom Viridiplantae; phylum Streptophyta; class Magnoliopsida; order Poales; family Poaceae; genus Triticum; species Triticum aestivum. Next base: position 415,953,173 of record NC_057805.1, on the reverse strand, counting down.
TTTTAGCAAAGTCATGCTAAAATTCACGAAAAATTTCAGCATGACCTTTGCTGAAAATAGGACATATGGAGTGCTCGAATTTGCCGGAACGGAAGTTAATCGACATTCCGGCAAACTCAAGGGCCTCTCGGGATACAGTTTTCACATACATGAAGTTCTCAGCATAAGCATAATTGTTCTGGAGATTGCACATATATTTTTTGACAGCAAAAATTCAGAAAATGCATTTTTGTCAGTAACACAGAAAACAAAAACCATCAAAAAAATTGGGCACATATTTGGGTACCTCTATACAAGGTGGTGTATACAAGGTGGTACATATTTGGGTACACAGAAAACAAATACAATTTGGGTACATAAGTGTTATACATTTCTCTGAATAGTATCCAAGGTGGTGTAGATCTCTAAGGAGCTGCATTAAAAGGGAAGGGCGTGCGGCAAGATGCCATCAAGCTCCCAGCAGCAATGGTCACAAGTGACAGGAGCTGTGCCTGCCACTAGAATGAGCACTTTTAATTTTTTGCTTCTTCTTTTTATGAGATAGAAGCACTTTCAGTCTCAGAAACAAAGATCACACATCTTTATAAAATCAACTTTACAGGAAGTATTCGTGTAAGGAAACATTAATAAGTATCTAAGTGTTTTCAGTTCATTTTATACAAAAGACAAACAACAGCCCTTTTCTTTTGCACCGGAAGAAAATGCTAGTACTATGTGATAAGCTTTAGAAAATGGAGTACTTATAGCAACTGTGCAGGCAATCAATCCAGGCTTCTCCTGGTGATCCAAAGCAACAAAGAATAGAAGAAAAGCACCAATATACCAGGGAATTGCAGCCAAGAAGAACCCTAGTAAGAACCTTCAAAACAAAACCAACCTAAAGTCTTTAATATGGATTGATTGTGCTTTCATTTTAAATTTGCAGGTAAGAACAATGAACTTATAGAAACTCCTTAATATGAATATTATACCGATGATAAAAGAAGTGAGACAAGAAGTGTCTGCAGCCTTGAGTAGATTCCCGGGACAAGGTTGTTCACCCTGCTCATATCAAATATTATGTTGTATTAGCAGCAAGTAGACAAGCCTCCATACATCAAGCCCTAGTTATCTTATGCCAGTAAATATAAAATAAACAAACTTAATAGGTGGTTTATTTTTACTCTGCTCTCACCCTTCCTATTGCGTAGTTACTATGTTCCCAATGTCAGTGAATTTGCAGTCTTCAAAGATCAGAAAGTTGATATCGTACGCAAATCACCAAGAGCTCTACTAGTTTCAGACTAGATTTACAGAAACTAACTGCCTTAAGATTGATAACAACAGAACCCACTAGCTGCCTTAAGCATCTCATCAAAAAAAAATAGGAGGGGATCCCGAACTACAAGTATGCTGATAACTAAAATCAAGCAGAAAACCTTGGATGGCTGCGGCGGCGGTTGCGGTCTGGCGGCAGGTGGGAGGAGACGGGGCGAAGGCGAGGGAGGGGGTGGGTGGGTGCGGCGAAGGCGAGGGAGGGGTGGGTGGGGGCGGCGGAGCCCGGGAGCTAGGTCGGCGTCGGTGCAGCGTCGTGCTTGCCGGAGGTAGCCATGGTGGGAGGAGGCAAGAAAACCTAGGGGGAAGGGGGGAGGGGAGGAGAGGGGAGGAATCACCTATGGGAGAACGGCAGGCTGCCGTAGGAGAACACCGACGTCAAGGAGGCTGCGGGTAGCGGCGCGTCGAGGAGGCGGCGCAGTGGGTCGAGGGATGGGGGGCGGCGGCGCGGGGGAGCTGCAGTGGTGGGGGGGCGGGGGTGGAGTCCGGCGGGGGTCGGGGCGGCGGGGTCGTGGGTCGGGGCAGCGCGCGGGTGGATCTTGGCGAGGGAGAGGGACAAAGGGGAACTGGCGAGGGAGAGGGAGGAATTAGCTATAGGGGGGAAACTTACTAATGGCGCACCACGAAGCGGTGCACCATTAGAATGTTTTTTTATATAGCAATGGCGCACCCACGATGGGTGCGCCATTAGTAAACTTTTTTTTATATAGCAATAGTGCACCAGCCAGAGGTGCGCCATTAGTAAACCTTTTTTATTATTATTTTTTATGAATATGAAACAGTAATAATTTTTTATAAAAACAGTAATAATATTTATGAATATGAAAAAATCATCAAATTTATTATTTGAAAATATAATCAAATATTTGGGGAGGGTGCGGGGGGTCGGCGGCGGCGGTGGAGCGGGGGGAGGGTGCGGGGGTCGGCGACGGCGGCCGGTGGAGCGGGGTAGAGGGTGCGGGGGGTGCTCGGCGGCGAGGGGGACCGGATCTGGCGAGGTGGGATAGCGATCGAGATGGAGGGGGATCGAGATCGAGTGTCCATGAAATTTAAAAATATTCATGAGTTCAAAAAGTGCCCATGAAATACAATCGAGAAATGAAGGCTACAATTTAAATACAATCGATCTTAGCTAGCTATCTGTTCACAATCTTCTTGCCCTTATTTTTCGTAAATGGAGTTCTTCTCTTGAACGGGCGTCCTTTAGGTAGGGTGGTCCTGCTTCTTCTTGTGGTGTATGCTGATACTTCATCGTCGTCGTCATGTTCCATCTTCGGGTCGCCGTACTTGTCGAAGTCTTGCTCATTGGCGACTCCATCCATTCCGATGATCTTTCTTTTGCCTCTCCTCACGACAACACGACTGGGCTTTGACGGGTCGGTAATGAAGAAGCATTGGTCCACTTGGGAAGCCAGTACCCATGGCTCATTTTTCGCGGTGACGTTCGCGCCTGCGGTCTTGGATTTGGCTTCGGGTATAACCATGGTGGTGAAATGCCGGTCTTCTTTTATGACGCTCTTGGCCCATCTGACACGGAACATCAGGACCTTCTCTCCAGCGTAGCTCAGCTCCCAGATCTCCTCGATCCTTCCGTAGTATCTGTCCTTGTCGATACCGGTGTAGGATTCCATCGTTACCCCGGAGTTCTGATAACCATCGCTCTTCATGTCCTTGTCCTCGGTGTAGAATGTGTAGCCGTTGATATCGTACGCCTCATACGTCATCAGGTTGTGCTCGGCGCCCTATGACAAGGCGAATATGAGTTGTTCTTCCGCAGAAGAATCCTCATGTAAAGGGTACGACAGAAGCTTCTGCTTGAACCAATGCGTGAAACATGAGTTGTGCTCTTTGATTATATCTCCGTCCGTCCTCTGTTGGCCTCGGTCATTGTACGTCTTCTCAATAAACGTTTTGTGCTCTACCACCCAAGGATCGACCACGTCTATGTGTTGTAGCGCGACTAGGTTTGCTCTTTCAAAGTCGGCGAGTCGACCATCGAAGTCGACATGCATTTCGCGGCGACCCTCACGGTGACCCCATCCAGCGAGCCTGCCGAGGTACCTGTTGATGGGCAGACCAACGGGGTTCTCGATGCCTAGATAATTCGTGCAGTAGGAGATGCACTCTTCGGTCAGAAAGCCCCTGGCTATGCTTTCCTCTGGACGTGACATGTTGCGAACGTATCCTTTGATGACACCATTCATCCTTTAGAACGGCATCATGCTGTGCAGGAACGTCGGCCCGAGTTGGATGATATCCTCCACGATATGGACCAGCAGATGCACCATAACGTCGAAGAATGCGGGCGGGAAGTACATCTCAAGCTCGCATAGTATCACCACGATCTCTTCCTGTAGCCTTCTGAGTTGCCTCACGCCAACCGACTTCCGAGAGATGACGTCGAAAAAGTTGCATAGGCCAAATAGCGTTTCACGGACGTGCGCGTCCATGATCCCACGGATTGCAACTGGAAGTATCTGCGTCATCAGCACGTGACAGTCGTGAGACTTCATCCCGCTGAACTTCTGCTTCGCTGAGTCTAGGTATCTGCTTAACTTCCCCGCGTAACCGTAAGGAAGTTTTACTCCTACGAGGCAGGTGAAAAACTGATCGATCTCCTCCTGACTTAGAGTGAATCACGCGGGAGGGAAGTCATTTCCGGTCTTCTTCGCCTTTTTGCCTTTGCGACGACTTTCCGTGTCCTGCTTCGCCTCATCATCATCATCATCATTAGCGTGAAGCTCCTCCCTGATGCCCATTTATTTCAAGTCTGCCCTTGCTTTCAGCCCATCTTTGGTCCTCTCTGGCATGTTGAGCAGGGTACCAAGCAGACTCTCGCACACGTTCTTCGTGATATGCATGACATCAAGGCTGTGAGGCACACGGTGGATCTTCCAGTACGGCAAGTCCCAGAAAACAGACCTTGTTTTCCATACCTTCAGCAGTGGCTCTGGCGCCTTAAGCTTTCGCTTCTTTCCCGGCTCTGGCGCCTTTTGCTTCTTTCCCGGCACTGGGCAATCTTTCCAATTTTTCAACAGCTCGTCTATTTCCTCGCCGCTCCTCGTACGCGGGCGTCTTCGGGGTTCGATTTCACCATCGAACAGATCCTTGCGTTTCCTCCACGGGTCATCGTCGCGAAGCCACCTTCGATGTCCCATGAACACGGTTTTCGAAGACCCGGGATCTCTATCTAGCTGGCGATACGTTGTGTCATCCATGCACCTGACGCATCCAGAAAATCTGTGGACCACCTGCCCCGCGAGATATCCGTAACCGAGATAGTCGTGCACCGTCGTGAGCAGTGCGGCTCTCATAGGGAAATATTCTTTCTCTGCGGCGTCCCACGTATTGGCTGGCGTTTTCCACAGCGTGTCTAGCTCCTCTTTCAGCAGCCCCAGATACAGATTGATGTCGTTCCCTGGTTGTTTCGGCCCTTCAATTAGCATACTCATGTGAATGTACTTCCTCTTCATGCACAACCAGGGGGGAAGGTTGTACATCCACACAAACACAGGCCAGGTGCTATGTGTGCTTCTCTGGCTGCCAAACGGATTGACTCCATCGGTGCTCGCGCCCAGCACGATGTTCCTTGGATCGTTCCCAAATTCTGGGTGTTCGAAGTTCAACGCTTGCCACTGGCTCCCATCCTTAGGGTGACTCAGCATCTTGTCCTTTTTAATTATCTCCGGATCATTTGCGTCATCTTCTCACTTCTTCTCCTCCCTATCCGCGTGCCAACGCAGGAGCTTTGCTACCTTAGGGTCCGCGAAATACCGCTGCAGACGAGGAGTGATCGGAAAGTACCACACCACTTTTCGAGGAGCTTTCTTCCTCTTCTTGTATCGAGTGACGCCGCACACCGGACATATGGTAGACTCCGCGTGCTCGTCCTGATAAATGATGCAATTGTTCATGCACACATGGTATTTCACGTGCGGTAAATCCAGAGGACACACGATTTTCTTCGCCTCCTCGAAACTGGTCGGGCACTTGTTCCCCTTGGGAAGACGTTCGTGCCAGAATGACATGTTCTCGTCGAAGCAGGCGTCGGTCATTTTGTGTTTTACCTTCATCTCCAGAGCCATGAGCGTTACTTTCAGGCGGGTATCCTCGGGCCTGCATCCTTCATACAATGGAGTAACCGCGTCTATCTCCAGTTGATCCAGCTTGGCTTTCTCTCGGGCGGCAGCTCTTGCGTTATCCGTCTGCTTGAGAAGCAGCTCTTGAATATGAGGGTCCTGCACCCAGCCCATCGATGGTCCATCGTCGTCTGCTTCGCCGGTGGATCATGCCCTTCGTCTGCTCCCGCATCTTCCTCATCATCATGTCCGGCATCTTCTACATGATGACTGTGTACAGCATCACCGTCGTGATCATGTCCTGGAGATTCTTCGTCTTCTCGCCCGCCCGAGCCGCGGTGGTTGTCTTGCTGCCCATCCTCATTTCTTGCCCGACCCCCATGGACGACTTCATAGTCATCTTCATCACCTTGCCACCGATAGCCATCCATGAAACCACGCAAGAGCAGGTGGTCCCGCACCTGCCCGGAATCCGGGTCCGTAATAAGGCTCTTCAGATTGCATCTTCGACACGGACATCTTATCTCCGTCTCGTTCTTTTCAAGCATCTCGGCCTTCGCGGAGCTCAAAAACCTATTCACGATGCCTTCGGTCATCGTGCGGACCATGGTCGCCTGCGGGGTAGAGCAAAACGATATTTTAGAACCAAGAAAAAATTTGGCATGACTTTCCCTAAAAATAGGACCAAAAAGAATACATAGTGCCAAAATTCTCGCCGAAACGGAAATGAATCAACATTCCGGCAAAATATTGGCAACTATCGCATTTCAAATACCGGTACCTGCAAACACAAACATATATGCAACACCACTAACATACATAGATCTAGCTAGGCCATAAAAAGTGCATATGCACGTTGTTCGAGAGGGAGAACAACATAAAGATAGCTTCCCCCTTACTTATCTATCAAAAAAAGGTAATTTAACCACTTAATTTGGATGAATTTATGGTGCAAATGAGGTGAGGAGGAGGAGGCAGCCGAGACAAGCTTGGAGGAGGAGGAGGAGAGAATGAAGTGGGGAAAGTGAGTGGGTAGGTGTGGCTGTCCAAAATATCTAGCTCGTCCCAGGTTACTAATGGCGCACCACCACCTAATGCGCCATTAGTAACCAGGGTTACTAATGGCGCACCTGCTGGTGGTGCGCCATTAGTAGTTTTGCAAAAAAAAACAAAAAAAGACAATAATGGCGCACTGTCCCAGGTGCGCCATTAGTAGTTTTGCAAAAAAGTAAAAAATAAAAAAAATATTGTAGTGGCGCACTATGTGGCTGGTGCGCCATTAGTATGTCTGGAAAAATAAAAAATAAAAATTTGTTACTAATGGCGCACCAGCACATGGTGCGCCACTGCTACATAGCAATGGCGCACCACATGTCTGGTGCGCCATTAGTGGCCATTCCATCTATAGCCCTTTTCCTAGTAGTGAGAGAAACCAAGGTAGCGCGTCAGGAAGGAGGAGCGGACTGCCACGAAGGCCCGAAGAATGTCCCCGAGGTCAATGTTTGCGCATCGAATAGGTGCAATAAGGCTTTTGGTGCAGTTTATGACCAGCCCAATGACATCACCGAAGTCAGCCAAAGTTGAAGTCTGAATATCCTCTTTAGTTGGTGCAACAAAAATGGTTGCATCGTCCGCATATAGTGACACCCTAGTAGGAGGGGGCTTCCCACTCTTAGAGGGTGGAGCAGACCCTGGGAAGTAGTCTTTTCTAGGATATGGTGTAATGGCGAGCACAAAGATTCAAAAGTCTTTTGGCCCTCGGTAATTCTAAATCGCATGACATTTTCATCCATCTATTCATTGTGCAGTCAACACACATGACAACGCATCCCGTCTCGTCATGGTAATGGCACCTAGCACGTGACCCAACTCATGGAAACGAGCGAACCAATTTGTGGTTGGATGGTTAGAAGGACAATGATATTTACAGCCCATCAGAGTTCAAGTCAGACTTGACACTGGTGCTCGCATTTGCCTAGATTTATCCCAAGCCTTTCAGCGATGTGCGTTCGGTGGGAGAAGACATTACCATCGACCATGAAAGCGTCTGTGATGACTTCATCAATCTTTAAAATGATGTGCCGGGTCACTCTCTTGGAGATGCTCATAAGATAAGGTGTGTGCACGTATATTTATAGGGGTGAGTGTATGTTTGTATATATTAGCGTCTGCGTATGTACCGTGTTAAAAAACTCGTGAAAACGGTTAGATCACTTGAAGGTGATCGGAGAGTAGGCGGCTACGGCGGCTCGAGTGGATGGAAACGGAGTATGTAGCCTCTGCCTGTCATGCTCACCCTCGCTTGGCTCAGTTGATGCGAACGGAAAAGCACAAACGGCCTACCATGCCCGGTGCCACTAGTCTTAACAGCCGGAGTTGCCGCCACTTTTTTTGTACAAATATTCTGGATTTTCTATTTCTCAGTCAACGAAGTTTGCACATCAAAGTAGAGTTTCATTTCCAAAATATACAACTACTTAGCCAAATACCGACGATCTAAAAGTAACAATTTCTCACTCCATGATAAGTCCGCCGGAAACAGAATCAACAGCAGGCGCGACTGACAAAGGGATGGTTATTTTCTATTGCATGCTATGAGACGGTCACGTCAAAAAAAAACTCAGCCGTGCGAACAAAACCGGAGCAGCGCTGTTACAGATAGATAGCGAGGTGAAGGATATCAATTATGGCATATGGAAAAGTAAACTTAAAAAAGGATATCAATTACGAAATGCACGCGTGTTCAGGACCAAGGCGGCGCCTGTGGCGGTCATAGTGCGAACTATTAAGGAGAAGGCGTCTATCTGGGCTATGGCGGGCGCCAAACATTTGTGTAATTTGATGCCGCGAGAGCAGGCCTTTGCCCTTTCCGCTTTGGCGGGGTTGTGATGTACTCTTCTCCTTATTCAATGAAAATGGCAAATCTTTTGCCTCGTTTCAAAAAAAACACTTAAAAAGGTGTTCATTTCTTCCAAAAGAGACGTGTACAAATCGTAGGAGGCCCAAAACCACCTCACAATCGATTTGTATATATAAGCATTACAAGAGACGTGTTGTTAGCTACACTCAAGTAAACCTATACAACAGCGAAATCCAGAAAGGCTCTGATGAGCATGGGAGCATGCTTGATTTTGAATATCTGGATTCCTGGGAGCTGAGTTCCACAAAAGCAGATCTGCTAGTCCGCGGAAGAATTAGACCTTCGCTAGATGCCCAAGGGAGACCTCCTGATCAAACCCAAGGTAGCAATCTGACACAACAATCAGCTTTGCCTCCTGAAAAGAGTATCCTCTCGTCAAAATATTTAAAAGTGCAAGAAAAAAGGACCATGTAATTATCTAAGCACAACGCCAGCACATGGAAATCATACGAGTCTTCATTGGAAGAAAAAACATGTCGTGCATTTGCCTAGATCCCAAGTTTATACAGCAATCTGACAGAATCCACCAAGAACTATGGATGGACATATTAGGTCTGCATATTGTTCAGATTCAACATTTATACAACAAACTGAAGCACTGAATAACACAGATGCATAGTGAATGGCCAAACATGGCAAGGGTAAAAAGGTATATGGCAGAGCTAATATATTGGCAATTTGGTGTCGGCTCTAGCATAGTAAGGCTCATCATTTAGATTGCTGCTCAATAATTATTGTTTATTAAGTAAAAAAAAATCGACGATTCTTGGGCACAAACGTCAAGTCACTCAAGCAGAACAATATATTCGCAGTGAGCTTTGCTTAGTCTAGCAATTCACATGTGGAGGAATTATTACCTGCATATTCAACATCGGTGGCAATTCCATGCGAGTGTTAAGCACACGATCTGCAAAACTAATTCTTTTCAGACCATATAGCTCCGAGCTTGTAATATTCCCCAGGACCAGCCACCAGGCTTCTTGTTTCGCCTACAGAAAACAGCATGGAAAGTTAAATGCAAAGGCATTTATTGAACTTCAGGAATGAACATTGATAAAAAGTCCAAAAGGCAATAATATTGAAGCTAAAGAGGATTTACGAGTACCACATTGGAGCTAATATAGTAACAGTCAGTTACAAGTATAACAGGCAATTATTAGCACAAGATATCATGAGTATACAAACAGTTTCTTAGAACACCGGAAAGCTCTGTAAAAACGTCAAACTCGCAACTACACAAATAGTTGTTTTCTGCTATTTGCTTTGCCGAATCTATCACCCGTTTTTTCATTGCACAGGGTAATAATTCTAGGGAGACTTCGTGATTGTTGACACATGGCAAGTTTGATATGCCAGTAGCAAATCAGAGTTGTGAGGTAATGTATGGTTATTTCATTATTTGCCACCTACCACATTTGTTTCTGGCTGAGAAATGGGGCTTTACCTGAGATAGCTTAAGTTACTTGTTGGTACACTGAAACTTTCAACAAACCTATCAAGTTCTTGTATAATATTTCAAATGTTTCAAAATTACTGAAAAAGTTCCATGTGGATTTGTTTATCCAATCTTTTAAATCAAACACCAACTTGGAGGCTATATTTATCATGTTGGATTACTCATTACTACTCCCTCCATCCCATAATATAAGAGCCTTTTACTAGTGTAAAAAACGCTCTTATATTATGGGACGAAGGGAGTAGTATAATACCGCTGAAGCATACATTACAGTTCTCGAAAGTACCACTATCATGTCAAAGGGTTTTGTAAAATTACTCCATCCACCTGTAAGTATATGTTCGGTAATCCACCGGCTCCACAAAATCCTACGCTCCGGCTCCTCCAAGCGAGCTCCGGCTCCTCCATCAATCGTGAGACCGAGGAAACTGCTCGGCTTGATCGCTCCGCTCTGGTTCATGAGATGGGCCGAAAGCCCAATCTGGCCTGGGGCCCATACGGAGGGGAGGTGGTCGGATAGAAAAGGCACGAGAGACATATCACGAACGAATCGGTATGCCACTTATCGGTGGCAGTCTGCCGTAAATTTGACAAACTCTTTCGTTTCCAGGATCTGCGGAGCGCCTCATTCCTCGCTCTATGATTTTTATCTGCAGATCGCTCCGCTCTCTCGACCCCAGGGAGTTGCAGCGTTCGGGTCGGCTCCTCCCGCTCCCAGAGCAGAGTTGTGGAGTGGAGTGGATCCGAACAGGCCCTATATTAAGTCCCTCTGTCCCACAATATAAGATGTTTTTTGACAGTGTAGTGCCAAAAAACGTCTTATATTATAGGACAGAGGGAGTAGATAATACCATAGATACGACTTGCAGGTCGTGAAACTTCCGTGAAACTTCCGCTAGTATATTATTAGAAAGCACTAGAATCTTGCATTTGAGGCCATAAATGGACAAAAGTTTAGCTTATGTAACAGCAGTCTGATCCAATGATACAATGCCATATGTTTGACAATGAGATGCAAGCAGTACTTATAAATCATAGCAATTTTACATAGTCACTAACCTTAGGGAATTTAGAGGAAAATACTCTTGGCGAACGACGCGTATTTTTAATTTGCATTCTAATGTTCAGCATTTGAGGTTTTGACTGCTCCTTATCTTCATTCTGTAGCTTAACTTTAACATCAAGGCGAGGGAAATGTTGCAGATCCTGCATAATACAAACATAATATTCACAATATGATTTTCATTTCCATCTGGCGGTACGAGGAATCGAGGATATTACCAAATGACCTTTATTGCATGGATGACATAACTATCCAGTGATACAAGTTGTAAAGGTACCTCTCAAAAAATACAAGCCGTAAAAGAGAACTGGATAAAAGAAAAGTGTGGACTTGCACCACACTACGTGAAAACCCAAGGTTTCAAAACATTTTTGTTCCAAACAGAATATGCTTATTGCTACTATGAGGCTAGAAACTCTTGGGCACAACACAAAAGCATAAGTGGCTGAGCCTAACACAAATTATACTATTTCTCAGTAATTTTCAATAGCAGATTTGGTAGCACTTCTGTTCCATGCTAAAGATGGGAATACAGATATGTAACTGCCAATCATATATGGGTTAATTTGATAAATGCCACTCCAAATTTGGCGATTCCGAGAAATGCACTGCAATTTCCAAACTTTGAAAAATGCCATTGCATGCCATTTCCAGTGGCATTTTTTCAAAGTTTGCAAAATTGCAGTGGCATTTTTTAAAGTTTGGAAATTGCAGTGGCATTTTTATGGATCGCCATAATTGGAGTGGCATTTATCTAATTAACCCATCATATATTTCAGCAGATATCTAAGATCGCTAGGGAAACAAATGTTCTTCCATAGGAGTGTTCTTCCAAAGGCAGTGCAATGGAAGTCCAAAGTAGTACCTGATACAACTCTGCAGCAGAAAACGGTTGAAGCAACTTGTGTAATTCTTCACGAGAACGATCTAGCAAGCTCAGAACTGTTGAAACTCCTCTGCCTTTAAGATGATCTAGAAGGTTATCATTCATGGATGGTAACATCAAGAGTGATGAATCTCTCTCAAACCAGAGACCCTGATAAAACAAAATTGAAGTTCAGTTGATAAAGAAAACCCTATTTGGAATTCTGACACTAGTACAATGTTATCCTTCCGTACAGAACCTAGCTGCCAGCCTACCACAGATCATCAAAATGAAAGAAAATCTGAATCAACAGCATTCACCTGTATGATCATTTGTAAGAGATGCATACATGTCAATGCACTTGAAAGCCATCCACTGTTGGCACATACATCAATCATAGCCTGTATAATACGTATGCTCTGATCAAGAATTGACTTCAAGTCAGTGATATAGTCACTAATTGGTAATTCTGCTCTGGAGAAGTGTGCCTGCAAGGCAAACATGGAAAGAAGAAGGTATTTAACACCTCACGGTACATTGTAAAGTATGTATTAGCCTTAACATCAGTTGAACTCCGCTTACCTGGAAGAGTAAATTAGCCTTGACATGTGGGTCATCAAGGTGGTGCTGGTCAACTGAATAAGGGACCTTTTCGCAGAGTGTTCGATTCAAGGTATCCTGAATAGGAGAAAAACATAAGTGCAATCACAGAGATAACATTGTCACAAAATCAAGTTCAGGGTATTATACTAAGATTATAATGTTTTGATGGACTGGATGTATGGTATTTTTCCACCTCCAAACAAATAGATAATTGCCTTGAATAAAAAGAAAACCAGAGCACTCTATTCTTCTAAGAGAAAAGTATGTTTTTGGTCCCTCAAGTTCACACAAAGTATAGAATTGGTCCCTCAAGATTTTTTCGTATACATTTGGTCCCTCAAGTCTCAAAACCAGATAAGTTTGGTCCTAAACCAGATTTTGAGCACGTTGACCGGTTTTGACCGCCACAAAACCGCCCGATGAACAGTAAATTTGGAGGAAAAAAACTTCAAAAAAATCTGATTTTTTTGGGATCCAATATGCTTACATGCGCAAGGTGCGACCAACTTTTCATGCTCTTTCGACACTCTAGGAGCTGGTGAAAAATAAAACAAAATTTTGCTCACAAAAAAATAGCCAAAATTGTTTCTTTTTGCTAGAGCCCGTCCGATGTCATTTCATGACAAAATTTTGGTCGGACCTTGCGCATGTAAGCATATTGGACCCCAAACAATTTCAGATTTTTTTTATTTTGTTTTGATTTTTTTCAATTTACTATTCATCAGGCAGATATTTTTGTTTTTTTACCACGAGCTCCTTGAGTGCCGAAAGAGAACGAAATTTTGTTCACATCTTGCGTACGCAAGCATATTCGACCCCAAAAAATTTCAGATTTTCTTGAATTTTTTTTTTGTTGAATTTACTGTTCATCGGGCGGTTTTGTTGCGGTCAAAACCGGTCAACGTGCTCAAAATCTGGTTTAGGACCAAACTTATCCGGTTTTGAGACTTGAGGGACCAGATGTATACCAAAAAAATTTGAGGGACCAAGTCTATACTTTGTGGGAACTTGAGGGACCAAAAACATACTTTTCTCTTCTTCTAATGTGGCAAAAGTGGGACAAGACATTTCACGCCGTTGCTCACACTCTAAATTTGTGGCTTTCCTGAAATGCATTCGCAAGAACGAGCTGCACAAATTACTATGATATTGTTTGTCTTAGGAGGGATCACGTGAAAGTTCTGTTTTCCATTGTGCATGCGTACTTGTGAACCTATACCTATGGACTGACCGACGGATGCATGCTACAGTACACAGTTGTGCTTTTTATGCCTTGTCTATTCTACAAAAAGATCTGCTGTGAATTGCTAACAATTTAGGTATATCTAGTGCTACGATGCACAATTTGTGTTCTGTTTTCTGGCCTTTTTCCTAGGCTGTGGCAGAATATTTGCATCATAAGAATTTCCTTTTTTAGACAATTGGAAGCAATGGTAAAGATGATGCAACCGAATCAGTTGGGGCTACTGTAACATGGTGTGATTGCCTGGTACACACAAGGGCAAAAGAGACATTTCAGCCACCTCCTCCCTATTGCATATGCTACACCAACCCCATGCTCTTCAAAATGCAAAGCCAAAGTGTGCACATGGGTGTGATGCATCATTCCATTGAGAATCTACCTATATGGTACATATGTGCAGATACACGCCTCTAGTCTCCCAGTCTATCTCTCTTGTTTGTTCGCTTCCCAGGAGCAAAGCCAAAAATTAGGGTGACAAAGAGCAAATGCCATGGACTTGAGTGTCCTTAGCAATTTTTCCTTTAAAACTTTCATGTCAAGGACTGACAGGATTTGTCGAAGGAACTATAATCCTTTATCATTGTATAGAAAAAATGGAGGAATGCTTGGTTTTTGGAAAAGAAGGGTTGATAGGGAAACTCACCTCATTATGACGTACAGGAAGCTCGTCGAATTCTGCAGCAGCTGACAGTATGTGCACAAAGGCCTGCAGAAAATAGTCTGAGCTATTAATCCTCTAGCTATTCCAAATCAACTGGTGCTACAACAGCCAAATAAAGAACTACCGAATAAGTAAGGCATCAATTGTACTTACTTCCAATGATGTATTGGGACCAATATTTGACCCAAACATTGAGACGGTAAGGTAACTAAGGTAATATTGTGAAGCTATTTTCCCCAAAATTAAAGACTGCACAGAATGGTCATCCACTTTTATGCATCCACTGTCTTCAAGATCTTCAAGTGTAGTTTCCACTAACCTGTTTATACAAAGCAGGATAGACAGACTGTCATGTGATGTTAAAGCTAGTGGCAGGTCTAAGCTAAATGAGGTCCTTGTTTATCACCTCGAGAGATAAGCATTCAAGGTATATGTTTCAGTATCTTCCAATCCGTAGTAAGATGGATTAACAACCTGCCGAACAGACATTGCAATAGATGCATATAGCCACATCAGAATTTCATAACGATATAATGAAGGACTTCTATCAATAGCTTAAGGGTAACAGGTTTAAACCAACAGGAAAACACAACAGTTGTATATATTCAACGTATGTACATCAATTGTAAAGTATTTAGTATCCATGTTAATTATGGTTTTGACCAGAGAAAATTACAGCCTGAAACAGTGAACATGAAAAATTGTCCAATTAAGTATAAGTTAAAAGAACATAGTTAGGAAAGAGAACAAGATAAATACCAGTCTGCGATATAGGTAAGTCCAAGTAAGATAGATAATTGCCTCCTCTTTATTACCAATTGTGCTCGAAACAATCTCTGCATTTATGTGATCGTGCAAGTGCTCCCTCAGATTACTTTCAACAGGGAACGGTTCATACAAGAACTGAAACAATTACAATAACGAGTGTTAAACTCAAGATGAATAAGCATCGGACCGTTCGTTAGGTAAACAAAGTAACATGCTACCTTCTTATAAAAGCTCTTTTTTGGTTCATGAACAAGAATAACAGCTTTGCCATGTTGGTCATATTGTGGCCGGCCTGCACGACCCATCATTTGCAGAATATCTGTGATAACATAATCAACATATCTTTTTGTTTTCCCATCATAGTATTCAGTACCCTACAAAAGAATGGAGTGAGTGCTCAGATAAACGTCGTCAAAGATGAAGAAAATGTGAAGCATCATGTCACCTTGATTATGACCAGGTGAGCTGGAAGATTGACACCCCAAGCCAGTGTGCTAGTGCATACTAGTACCTGCCAAAACAATAAATTATGTTTACATTTTGCTCAACTATGTGACCAAGTTCATATAAAATAGACTGCAATAACCATACTGAAGTGTAACAAAGAACCTGTTAGCAAGAAATTCAGTTATCAAACAAGACACACCTGAATCTTGTTGTTTGAAAAGAGTTCCTCAACCAAGGATCTATCTCTATCATTTAGACCTGCATGATGCAGACCTATTCCAAACTGAAGTGTATGTCTCAAATTGCTATCAGTGACTTGTGAAAGAATCATGTCTAGAGAGTTATCTGCCATGCTGAGGAACTGCGTTGGTTTCTCATCAGATGCTGCAAGCTGCAATATAGAGTACAACACATATAAGATAGTAGCCAGCTATATACTTTCTTAGTGACAGAAAAACAGAGCAGCATTCTACCTGAATGAGATCAAGAGCTGTAAGTCTCGTCTGTCGACGTGATGACACAAAAATGAGAACTGGTTTATCAGGTGAATGAGTACATATGGCTGCATATGCTGGTTTGTTCATGCTATTCATTCTCGGGCAGTAGAACTTCCCAGGATATCCCTGTTTGTGGAAAAAAGGCAATACAAATTTATGATGTAAACTGTGAAGCCTCTTTTAAGCTGTGATATATCAAAACATGTAACGATCAAATAAATAATTGACTATCCACAGATGGGGAACCGGAAATATTTTTCTCTCCTCGAGGTAACACAAAACTAACGATTACCTTGCCTAAATATCTGCTTGCGGGTTAAAAAAAGGGTCATCCAAGAATGCAGAAGAATTAATAAATGAATATGTTTCTTAAAATACAACTTTAAAAAGCAATGGTTGTGTGTATCTTCATGCCTAAAGCCAGCATCATGAGGAAAGTGACTCTACTGGAGAATATGGGCAGTTGTTATTGAACCAAACAAGGATCTTACAGAACAACTGAAATCCTCCTTACCTGAATATGCACTTCAAGAGGTACAGGCCTCACGCTGGGCTTGAAATTAAACAGACCATCATCTCTGACGCCCAACCAATCGGCCAAGTCACTGAAGTATTATGGTAGATGCAAGTGGTCAGCCCACACAGAAAAGTGATCCGGTGATCATATACACATTACGAAAATAAATACAGGTACATGACAAGCCTATCCTGGGCCCACATGCTCGAAGGTGAAGAAAAGAATATACATGCATAACATGCTCGAAGGTGGAAAAATAACATAGATGTACATACCATAGAAGTAGGT
Source organism: Triticum aestivum (assembly GCF_018294505.1). NCBI lineage: Eukaryota > Viridiplantae > Streptophyta > Magnoliopsida > Poales > Poaceae > Triticum > Triticum aestivum. The sequence continues at coordinate 415,936,452 of NC_057805.1, read as the reverse complement.
GTACTAGCAAAATCTATGCAACAATATGATTTTTTGTGTTTTCTAACTGTATTAGTCATTCATCGTGTAGAGCTCGTAAATGGACATGCTTTTGTACGATTTTTTTGCTAATACACTTGTTTTTGCATGATACATATCAGTAAAAAGATGAGAAACAACACTTTCAAGTTGTTGAGAGCACCAAATCCGTGCCCTACATGATAATAACACCTATGGTTCTCAAATACACTGAGAGTACTCCTAGCACTCATGTCATAGGATTTATTTTTAAAATATGTGTACCCTTAATTGAATCCATTGATCAGGACCCCCCCCCACCCCAACCAGGGGAGCCACTGGTTAAATACGATTTAACACTGGTGCATGTATGATGACATGGCATTGTTTCTGCAGTTCATACGCGGGCAGAACTCATAAAGCACATAGATAGCTCTATAAAATTACAGAGTAGATAAGGATATTCTGATGTAATAGCGGATAGAGAGAAATGCAAGCCAAAGTATCCCTTTGAAACATACCGAGCATTGGCTAATGCTGTTGATAAACCAACAAACCGAATTGAACGTTCCGTTTGTGATGATATGTATCGCATTCTTGATACGATGACCTGAAATAAGAAGTTTCACCATTGTAAACAATTGTAAGTACACCTTCAAAGAAGGATAAACACAGCAGAACATATGGTATTGAGGTGAATCAATGTAAAAGACGATAAGTTGTACAATGTTGAGATATAGTAGTACAAAGTAAATGAAGTTACTTGAGAGGCCATATAATATGTTAACATCAACAAGAGTCTGAGTTCATAGGCAGGCTACAGTGTAATTTACTAAAAGCATTTATCAAGTTGTGCGTATGGAAGGGTTACCTCAAGAATAGGCCCACGGTCAGCTCCAAGAAGATGTATCTCGTCTAATATCATGAGTCCAACCTATCATCAGCAAGCTAACAAGTCAGTGCAACTTAAAATAAAATTATATACTCCGTATAATTTACAGAAACAGAGCAAAACATAAAATAGCCAACGCAGAAATAAAAAAAATTAGACCTTCATAACATAACTTCTACTGTGCCAACTGCGACTAATCCCATCCCACTTTTCGGGGGTCGAAATTATGATATCAGCTGATAATAGGGCCACCATGTCTGGTGTAAAATCACCAGTCATTTCAACCTGCCAAAAGCATCACTTCAATTACATTAAGCACGATGATGTATTGGTGGCAGAAAAGATGGAATGCTACAAACCATCTTCTTCCCAAGCTGAGTAACAAGCCGATGTCTCCAATCATTCATTCTTTCTCGCACTATAGCCTTTAGAGGAGCAATGTAAACTACCTGAAAAGGTGTCAAAACATATCAATGCCAAAAAATATCTCGGCTTTATACAGGAATTCAATCAACAAACCTTCATGTCCGGCTGGGTATTGAAAAGATGAAGCATTGCTAGTTCTGCAGAAATTGTCTTGCCACTCCCAGTTGGTGCTCCCAAGAGCACATTAGTTTCAGTGTGATAAAGAACATGGAAAGCCTGGAAAACAAAATCATCAGGTCAGAAAGTATATGCATTAAAGGAAAAGGTACATTAAGCTGGAATCAGCCGGCACAAACAGTGTATGCACCAGGCATCATACAGCAAAAGGAATACTCCCTCCGTTTCTAAATATGAGTCTTTAGAGATTTCAATAGAAACTACATACGGATGTATATAGACGTATTTTAGAGTGTAGATTCACTCATTTTGCTCCGTATGTAGTCTATATTGGAATCTCTAAAAAGACTTATATTCAGGAACGGAGGAAGAATTTGATAACTTCCACTAATAGGAACAGATTGGTAAATTGCTATAGGAATACTGAACTGAAGTATCGAAAACGTTTAACTAGAAAGTTATGTGGTGCAAATACACTAGCATTAGCATGCTGAAACATAGCATGAAACAACCAAGACAAAAGATAAATGGAATCCAAAGTGCACCTGTGTTTGTATGGGATTGAAATGGGTAAATCTATACAAATCTTCGTATGCTTTGTTGCCAAGAGCGCTCAGTGGAAGAGGCTTCAAGTCCAAAAGTTCAGTGTGTGTTATTTGTGTCTGCAGGAAACACATGCAGAATTCAAGATTTGACAGTGGAATGTAAACACTGTGGAACTGACATAAGATATTGCTAAATTCACCTGAGGCAAGGTAAGATTATGAAAAGAGACGGTAAAGATTGACTCCGCATGCAACCAGGAGTCTGATACAGCTCGGATATAGTACTGCGGCGGATGAGGCTCGAAGATCGGTATATTAAAAGACATTTTTGTAGGTGTACCTCTTGCCATCTTCTTTGTCAGTGTGAAGAGCTCCGAATGATAAATAGTATCATTTTCAGAATCCTGTAAACAAATATTATTGTTACTCCCTCCGTTTCAAAATATAAGGTGTATTAAAATTTTCAAAAGTCAAACATGTGCATGTTTGACCAAGTTCTTAGAAAAAGAATACCAATATCTACAGTACCAAATTTGTATCAATAGATCCATCATGAAAAGTATTTTCATAATTTATTTATTTTGTAAGTAGATGTTGATATTTTATTCTATAATCTTGGTCAAACATACACAAGTTTGACTTGCACAAAAATCGATACACCTTATATTCTGGAAAGAAGGGAGTATAAGCTAATTCTTTGGCCCTTATCAGTTGCTGGTACACACGCATCCAATAGTAACTAACTTAACACTGAATGAGACAAATTTAGGTTGGCACCCATAAATGGAAGTTACAGAATTTGATTCACTGTACAGTTCTTAATACAACTGCATACACAATGAGCTGATGTCTTAAGTCCCAGAATGATGACGATGTATATAGATGTATGTCCGTATCTGCAGTTACTAGTCTCTAAGCACACTCATATCAGTGGCATCTTCAAATAATCACACCAAACTGTAAGTACACTAACCATAGTCCAGTACTATACATTAGATAAGTTTTTTCAACTCTGCTACAATTCTAAAACGATTTAGTGTCAGGTGCAAAAACATAACATGTGTAGATTAACACACCTCCACAATAATCAACCATCGTTGTGACATGCCATGGTGACGATCCTTCCACACAAATTCAGGAGTTATAAGCAGGTCCACCTATAAATTATCATAGTAATCGCGTAAGTGGTAAATAATGAACTAATTTAAGAAAAAACATCAGAATAATTGAGTTGACACCAGCTCTTACTTTCAGAACAGTCCTGGTGATTGGACTAACGGAAGCAGATAAGTTGACATGTGGGAAGTATCCAACATACTGCTTAACCAACTTCAGTAGGAAAAAAAAGTGTTAACTTCATCAGGTATAGTCACTAGCTCAAACTAATAGAATCAACCATATATGCATGACTTGTAAGTCTACACATACCCTTCCCTGATGAGAAAAACGAATGAGGGCTCCAATGTCATTTTCCTCCATTTCATAAAGACGGTCCAGGTCCACATTTCTTTCCTCAAGTTTCCACAATATCTAGTTCAGAGAGCATTAATTATATTTGGGAGACGAGAGAAAGACGAGATGGTAAAAAAAAAGTGATGACCAATAGCAACCTCAGGAGAAATGTCCCTATCGAACTGCCTAAGTGGATGGAGATGTGGCCATATTTTGCGATCTACAGCCTTGCAATATTCCAATAATAAGGATGTCATCTCAGACCACCCCCTTCGCAGACAAATCTCAAACAACGCCCTCATAATGCGACCCAAGCTTTGACTAATGTATTGGGCATCAGAGTGTAAGGAGGAGCTGTCAACTGAGGCACGGGAAATAAAAACCTGAAAATAGATCAAATTCCTCAACTTAGGAATGTTCCTGGACTCAAACTAAATGAAAAAAGTGACAGTTCTTCAACAGTAACCTGTATGAGAATTGAAATTTTCCCATGCTTGTCAGTCGGCCCACCCTTAACTTCCAATGGGCATGCTTTCCTGGCAAGTGTTTCTAATTCATCTTGTTCTTCTTCTCTAACTACGATATTTTCGAATTCAGAGGAATGGGCCACCATGTTAATCACCTGAGGTAGGTATCAAGAAACGTCAATAAAACTTCACGAGCATCACGAGCTGTAACAAAGAAACCACAAAAGGAGATAAACCAACTGCCTACCTCACTTTCACTCATGTGACGACGAAGCATCTCGTTGTATGTCTCAACACTGGAGTACTGAAGGTAAAAGTGACTTGCAATTCGACCGAGCTCTGTGCAGTAGAAGTTGCCACTCTTTTCATCATAGCGCATCATCTTAGCCTTGTCTAGCGAACGTGCAGCATCAATAATAAATGACCGTTGCTTGGCACCCATGGAAGGATCTCCGATCACCTTAATGGTTAGACAAGTTAAAATGTTGTCACAATCAAAGAAGTGTTGGGTACCAATATGTTCAGTGAAACACCTCAAAGAGTAATAAATTATCTAGTTTCTGACATGATACAAAATGGTTGTTCTTAAGAATACAGGGACCATGACTTATTTCTGAAAGAATTAATGCGTTAAAAAGAACTATGACAGTGTAACAGATGTTAAAAGAATTTATGTACAAGGACTGCTTTTCAGTTATTTTACTCGGATGATATCAAAAACCACACTAGAAAATTTGCCATCCACTGAAAAGAGTGATATTGATTTTATACATAAAAAAAAGTGTGAACAGTGGGAGAAATATCACCTCTTCCCAAGTTATCCCATACACCAGAGGATTAGTCTTCATCCTTCTAAATAAGTATGTATAGCCAAGCCAGGCACAGGCCTCCCTGACATTTGTTACAGTTCCCAAGGCAACCTCAGCATTCAAGTTATCTTTCAATGATCCAAGGAACTGCAAAATAATTGTGGTCACGAAAAAACTTACAGCAATCAACCAACTTGCCAAGGCTACATTTCAAAAAGAAAAAACTTGCGACTTTGCAAATTAGCAATGTTTAAGGTATTAGTAACTATTAACTAGTCCTAAGAAACTACCCTGCTAAGGAAATTAATTAGTATTAGATCATCCACAGTGGTCCGTGTACTTATCTAATGCCATGACAAACCAAGATTTTGTTGAGGTGGGGATGAGGAGATGCAACTTGGAAGAGATGCAAGGTAGCACAAAAAACAAGGTATAAAACAAAATGTGCAGTGAAAAGCTCACCATAGACTTAGAGAGATAGAGAGGGAAGAAAAATTCTATGAAAAAGAATAGCAGATGTAGGGGAGGGTCCTCTGTGTATTTTCAAGGGCAAAATCGATCGAATATACAGGACAAATACTAGTCAACAAAGTGTGACACTATTCCAGCAAGTACTCCTCTTCATGTCCCACCTATTTGATTGAGTTTGACCATGATATTTGCAGAGCTCTAGAATATATCCCCCACTACACTGTCATTTTTCAAGAAAATTAGAACTTCTAAGGTTTATTTTTCAGAATTTCCACCAAACCGCACAGTTTCACCGGATACACCGCCTCTACAACTCAATCTTCTAACCTATAACTGGACACAGAAGAATATTTGATTGATATCGTTCACAGCTTGTTCTAATATCCTCCATTGTAAAAGATCACATGTTTGCTGACCTGGCTTTCTATTGGAAGCTGACTAGTCAATAATCTCAAATAATAAGCCAATTTGTCATGCGTCGTAATAATAATTCCTTCACCACTTTTATCAAACTGTGGCCTCCCAGCACGTCCAAAGATCTAATAAGGAAATGAAAGAGCATTAGAATATAATATTTGAGTAATAGAAATGAAGGAATGCAAAATCACGACAAGTTCAGGGAGGTACCTGCATCACATCGAGCATCCCCAGATCTCGCCATCCGCCAGCTTTAGCATCATATAATTGTGTGCCCTGTTTGTTGGTAATATATTACTTTATGCAGCAGGCCAGCAGTACAGTACATTGGGGGAAAAACGATTGTAGACAACTGGAAACATATGTTGGCATTCTTGGATTGGCCAAAAAATGTATTTAAGATAGCACAATCATAAGAAGGGTATTGATTTGCATCCATCTAAACCAACTAAACTAAGTTTTTTTACTATCACCTTTGCAGAGATAATTTGAGTATGACCTTTCCAAAGAACACTGTTATCTATTAATAGTATCTATATTTACTGAGTTTACTACCTCTAAACAAGTCACTAAACTGTTTGAGTTTTTTTTAGTATGACCTTTCCAAATAACACTTTTATCTATTAACAGTATCTATAATTAATTACTTTACTACCCCTAAAGAAGTTACTAGATGGAATTAAATAAAATAACATATGCTGACAGTAATTTATTTTACCAATATTTAGTTAAGAAATAAGTCATGTAGATTCCAAGGAAAATGTTTCTATGGCATGGAAAAAAAAACAAATAGACACTAACCTTTATAACAACTGTATGAGCTGGTAAGTTCACTCCCCAAGCCAATGTTGCTGTACAAACAAGGACCTAATCGAAATAAGTTAGCACATGACTGAAACTACTGAAGGTTGCACAGAAACTTACTTTCAAGAGACCATCAACTTACTTTCAAGAGACCATCAGCAAACAAGCGCTCCATCAAATTTCGGTCAGAACGCATCATTCCAGCATTATGTATGCCAAATCCAGAATCAAAAAATTCTATAACTTCACGACTTTTAGCTTTACTGACATCTTTCTGCAAACACAAGACTAGGTAAATAAAAATTACTAGATTTAAGGCTAATAATAAAACCAGAATGGTAAAGTATACCTTGATCAATCCGTATTGGGGATGGTCTGCATTTGAAAATAACTCCACTTCCCCTGCTTTTGCAGCTAGGTCAATCTGCAAGGCATGACATAAGAATGTGCAACTGAAATCGACTGAAAAATGAATACAGATATCAGAAAAAAAGAAACAAGAGGACCTGAAGAGTGTCTTATGAATAGAAAACATAAATAACACTGTGGAAGCATAATTTTATTACATTCAAAGAACTTATGGAGTAAGGCTTGCTGGAAGTTAGCATGGCACGGGACGATACATAGCTTGGCATATTGGTAAACCATGAGTACAACAGATAATTTAAGATAAATAAAAGCTTAAGGATGCGCAGACATTGAAGATATAGAAGTATGGCAATGCCAGGATACTTGATAAACAGTAACATTTACCCCACGCAAAAATCCTCTTATTAGAAACTATTACTTACTAGGGTTCTAGCGGTTTTCCCTGTATCCTTGCGGGTATGTACAAAAACCAATGCTTGATGACCTTGTTTAATGGACTCCACAACCTAACAAGTTGATATAGTGTTAAAAAGATCTGTATGAATGACAAAATCCAGATGGAACTACGATACAAAAGAAAAGAGACCTTGTCATAGCAAATACTATTGAATAGATCATTTCTCTTGGCGTAATCCCTTTCAGTGATTCCAATGTACTGTTGAGCAAGAGGAACTGGACGGTAACTCGAGTCAAAGTAGAAAAGGCCAGTATCTGCATTAACCCGCAAAAATTCTGCAACCTGAAAATGAGAAACCCCATGGTTTAATTAATTGCATGGACTCAGGTAGAGGACATGATATTGAAGGTAACAAACCTCTTTGTAAGTAGGCAGTGTAGCAGATAGGCCAACAATGCGAATCATTGATTGCATGGACTCAACCTGTCAAATTCAGATCACTCATAAATATGGATCAGACATAACAAGAAACAATATCTAGAGAAGAACAGGCATATGATATGGTCCTATGAGAATGTAGTCAATTTAAGTCTGTCCATTTATTATTTTTTATAGTTTTTACAAAGATTTATAGTTTACTTTTTGAAATCGTTAAATATAAGCACCCCTTTGATCATAACAAGCGAATAGATGGGCTCCTATTTTTCTCTCCAAAACTGACCTGGCGAAGAGTTCGAGCAACTAGTGTCTCAATTACTGACCCTCTATCATCATTTAGCAGGTGCACTTCATCAATGATTATCAGCTTGACCAGCATTGACAGTGCCATATCACTGCTTTTGCGTGTAATGACATCCCACTTCTCAGGAGTAGTCACTATCATCTGGGTAATGCACAAATAAGTACAGTTCACAAGGTTAAAAAAAGTACAGCTCAGAAACACAAGTTTAAATAATGAAACAAATAAAGATAATACCTGTGTTTCCTCAATCTCACTTCTGGTCAACTGCATGTCGCCTGTAAGTTCTTTAACAACCAGGTTCAATGGAGATAGTCGACGACCAAATGTTGCCGTTACCTCTGCAGCCAAGGCCTACATAACACAATTTTGATAAATATAGTGATCATAAGAACCATAGTTACCTGATCCGCAATTCAAATTTGTGGTTCGCAATTTTCTACCTAATACGAATCGGCTTCGCTTAGAGGGTGCACATCTCCGATTCGCGAACCAAATATGAGGTTCGCTAATCAGTAAAATTTGATAAGCAATGTGTAGGAATCAATGGATTTTGTACACACATAGCAACACAGAGGGAGGCCTGGGCAGTTGCCAGCCCAGCCCAACAAAAAATTTGTCTTCTGTACATTCTCAGTGGCTGTTAACCCAAAGCCACCCGCTGTCACTGCTCTGTTATGCCTCTCACCCTGCACTACAGAAGTCACAGCCCTCCTCCAAACTTGATTTTGCAACCAAGTGGTCAGCTTGGTAAGCTATCAACAAAAATTTGCAAACTTGATTTTGCAGCCACTGCTCTGCTGTACTTCTACTGATTAATTTCCTCCAGAACTGCAGTTGCAGCCACTACTCTACTTCTCCCGATTCATTCCTCAACCATCTTGTCCATGGCGACGCGAGGACGGCTGTAGTCAAAGGTGCATGGTAGAGCAAGCACATTGGAACGGTTGAGCAGCCACCGTAATAGCATGGTCGGCTAGTGGCGGAGACAGCATGGGTTGAGCAGACACAGTGTGGTTCCATCTTTTCAAAGAATTGGATGGCGAACCATCTTCTATCTGGAGCGGTTCGGACCCTGATCTAGATCAGGGTTCCATGCCTTGTCTAACGAATCCAGTGACTATGATAAGAGCATCCAACAAGAACAGAGTATGTAGGAAGAAGAATACCTTCATTGGTGCAACATACACTATCTTGAACTCATTTTTATGCAAAATGCCTTCCCTGAAGTGCTGTTTAACCTGTAGAATTTATCAATAAGCAGAACCCGTCAACAAGATTCGGGAAAAAAATCGCTGATAAGGTTCAGAAAGTCAAGACTTCATAACAACTATGCAAGTTTTACCAAGGTATATACCTCATGAAGAACTGCAATCATTGCAATATTTGTTTTGCCAGCACCCGTCGGAGCACAAACCTGAACATTTATGCAAGTTAGCTATGACAACAGTGGTACACATAAACTTAATGGCACAAGCTCTCTTCTTGAACATGGAAAGTGCAACTGCACATATAGTAGATTTAGTTACGCACTAGAATGTTCTCATTGGTGTTGTATGTGGCTTGAAAAATACGGCTCTGAACACGGTTGAGTGATTTGTATCCCTGGAAAGCAGCTTGGGCAATATCATCCAACTCTCTTATTTCAATCTGGAAAAAAAAAAGTAAGTTGTGTTGTAATCAACAAAAAAACAGTAACGGTGTGCAGTCAGCAATTTGTTCAAACCTGCTAATGCTCAAGGCTAATTAACTCGGTGCAGGCTAAGCCATTTCGCTACAGAAATAAAATATAGATAAAAAAAGAAGGAAGATTGCATGCGTTCAAATATGACTATTTCAATCAATTGGATTAATGCAGTAAATTAATACAAGGAAAATGTGAGCAAATTGATCCTTGTAGGTACTTGGCATTCACCATTTCATGAGATCATAAAATCACCTCAAACTAAATGTAATGTAGGACTTGTCCTCTTTCACTAAATCTTTTCGAAAAAATATGGCAGGATCCACGAAGCAATACAAAAGTATGTACCATGACATAAAGAGGCTATAGGAATACCAGTTTCTCATTGGGTCCCAACGGTGCTGTAGGAGTTGGTGGAATTTTCACTTCTTCATACCCCTTCATATGTTTCCGTGTTGTTCCTTGAGGAAGAGAGGTTACTTGGAAACTACTCTCCCCTTCTCCAGTCCCAATCATGTCATCAAATGGCTGCTTTCTTTCACTTGCTTGAAGAAGGGATGAGAAATCATCGGCACCAAAATCATTCATTCCATTTTCTGCACCACGTTTGGCACGTCTTCCCTCTTTCCTCTTAATCTTATCAAGCTGACGCTCATACTCTGTTTGTATTGTTACCTGCAGGCATAGTGGATGTGAGAAGTCATTTAACACTGGATTACCCACCTCATCAGAAAATTCATAGAAGAAAGTAGTCTTACTTGTGTGCCATATGTTGGCATCTTTGGTTGATTATTTGAAGACACCTTTTCTGATTTCAGTATCGTCAATCCATGCTGAATTGCATCCCCTAGCTCTTTTCTATGCTGCAGACCATGATGACATAACCAATCAGTTCCATTGCATTAGACAGGCAAAACAAGTGAAGTTGCTCGTTAACACAAACAAATGAAAGCCTCCTGTTATTGACCAACGCAACGATAAACTAGGAGCTTGCTATCGTGGCCAGAAATCTTGAACTTCTAACTTGAAAAATGAAAGCAGGAAGGCCCACAGGAATATTTGCAGCAACATCTATCAGTCCACAATCACTACCAGTGTCACATTTTCAAATGGTAAATCTAACATCAGGTGCTGGTTACACAAAATCTGAGACGAATGTATAACTGACATCCAATACCTTAAGGTCCAAATTTTGAGCAGGACAAGTCTACATGTGCATAGCTACTCACTGGGGCTCTCATTCTCACTTTTCACCTCAAGCAACATATGGCAGATGGTCTCTCATAGCCTCATATGCTCATGTTCATATATATACTGCTACAACAGTTTATCATCATAACTGCATAGCGTATCAGGGCAACATAGCCTTCGGGGTCTTGCAAAGATCTGTTTAAGGTTCAGATTTTAACAAGTTAATGCAAGGACTGGCAGTAACAGCAGTCATTACGTTGTAAACTGTTACAGATTTTCTGGAAGGGGAATGTCATGACTCATCATGATTGACCTATCTCATGGTTAAGTTGGGAACCTCAAATTTAAGAACTCTTCTGGGTTAACTATAGCTGCTCGATTCTTGCCACAGTGAAAGCACAAATTATGTGTCAAACTGATTAAAGAGATAAACAAGGGATAGACTATAAATCTTTCTCTTATGAATGAGAATTATCAAGATGAACAGAACAAGGCCACATAATGCACTGGGTCATAAAAAAGAGTAGCCAACAATCATAGTAATAACTTAATTAATGTCTAATGAACTTCTGGTTCCTCCCCTGGCCAGTTTGCTGCCTGAATTTTAGCCGGATATTAGCCTTTGGACATGTAGCCCAGCCAGGGTTCTGAATGTTTATAAAGTGATTTGCTAGTAACTGAATCCTCGGGCATGTTTTGTTTATATCACATTAATAAGTTGCAAGGATGCAGGACTACGAGGTATAATGTCCTGTTGAATATCAGTAGAAGTCGTAGTAGTTGCAGAAATACAGCTAATTATTATTTTAATTACTTGATCCAGGTATCATGTATGAAGAACCATGCAAAATAAACTGCACACAGATAATGACAGGGTATTAGTCTCTTACTGAAAGAAGATCCTGAACTATTTCAAAGGCACCATCCCCAACCATGTCCAGCAGTTCACCAGCTATCTGCAATGTTGGAAGGTTGTAATGTTAAATGATTGTGAGTCAATAAACAAAGGGAATACCGGAAGCAAATTATAGCAGCACCTCATCGCCTGCTTTATTGGAACGTAGCACTCTGCACAGAGCCATTGCAAGTTCATCTCCCGAGAGCATCGAGCCACCACTTCTAGTTATCAGATCACACTGATCTTTTAGCCACCTCAAATTCACAGGACCCGCAAAAGCAGTTGAATTACAAGATGTAGTGCTGGCATCATGCTGCTCCTCTTGAAATGAACTCAGTACACCACTTCCCAATGGTAGGTCATCATCAAGCGTAACATCAATAATGAAACGAGAAGGTGCTTTGAAGTCAAAGCTTGCCCCAAATTCACTTGTATCATCTCCATCTACGGCCTTCGTGTCTTCCTGTACAAATTCCTGAATGCTCCCCCGTTGAAGGGAACAGAGCTTCTGAGCTAACTGAGCTAGCTTTTTCAAAACTGAGTCTTGCACGGTGTAGCCCACAAGTCGTTCCAGTTCATTCCTACGGAGATAGATAAAATCATGAGTAAAGGATCCACGGCATTTGCAACGTGCTATGTCATATGTTCTTTCTAAAATTAACCGTGTTTAAAATATGGAAACATGGTGGGCAGCATTCAGAGCAAAGCAGCTAATGTGAGGGCTCTCCACTTAAAAAACCAATAGCATATACCTTCTCTGGAGGGGCTTCTGGGTGGTGTCAGACTCCGTGCCGAACAACCTATAGACAGCCTGAGCAACCTGCTGGAGTTCCTCAGACACCACCTCCCCGTTCAACAACTCCACCACGGCTCCGATAAACTGCTTGTACGCCTGGCGCACATCGCTGGGAGCTGCAACAATGGGTGGCAATTTCAGAAAGTAAAACGCAGGGAGACACGCACACACCCACGCAAATCCGTCGCGTCGGCTCTAGCAGCCGAGCGCAGGCGGGGAGGGTTTTGGGGGAGTTACCGTCGTCCCAGTTGGGCACGAACCTCCGGGCGAGCGCCCACTCGTCATGCGGCCTGCGAAGACAGCACGAGAGCGTCAGGGATACCATCGGATTCGGGCCGGGTGACTGAAATTGGGGTTGGGGAGGGGATAAGCGCGGTGATACCTTGGGAGGGCGCGGGCTTGGAGGGCGGCCTTGCGGAGGAGGTAGGCCTGGTCGGCGTCGAAGTGGGGGCGGAGGGAGCCCGTCAGGCGAGGGAGCGGCGCCAGCATCTCGGAGTCGGATCGCCTCGGCGAGTCGGCGGCGGAGAGGGGGGCGCGGGCGGACGGAGGGAGGCGGCGGGGGCAGTGGAGAGGCGACGGATGCGAGTTTGGGAGTGGTTGACTTGGGTTGGACTCTGGATCCCGTCCTGGTGGTGACGGAGGGAGACGCCCCGCGCCGAACTTGCGCCGCACGGAAGCGCCTGCGCCGGTGGACGGTGGTGGACTGGTGCTGCTTCGTTTCCGTGCGGCTCGCACTCCCCTCTCTTCTGCCTCGCTGCCTCCCTGCGGCTACGGGCTGGGTGGGCCCACTCTATTGGCTAGACACAAGCCCAGCTGACCAAACAGAACAGAGCAGGGCTGAGGCCGGGGATGGAAGCCCAAAAATCATGTGCCGGACGGATGAGATGCGCTCGCGTCGAGCGAGCCCCATACGGGCCGCCCAGCCGGGTGGGAGCCACAGCCTGTTCTTTCTTGTTTCTGTTCTATGTTCTCATCTTTTGTTATATTTGTACTTTTCTTTAAAATTTCAAATATTCTATATATATATATGTATCTATCACAAAAAAACTCTCCATAAACACATTTGAAAAAATGTTGAATAAATATTAAAAAAATTAACAAGAATTTGAAAAATGTTGAACAAGTATTTGAAAAAAAATTAATAATAACTAAAAATGTTGAAAAAGTATTTCAAAATGTTAAATAGGTATTAAAAATGTTGAATAAGTATTTCAAAAATGTTGAACAAGAATTTAGAAAATGTTGAACAAGAATTTAGAAAATGTTGAACAGGTAATTGAAATTGTTAAATAAGTATTAAAAATGTTGAACAAGTATTTAAGAATTTAAAAATGTTGAACGAGTATTTGAAAAATATTGAATAATTATTAAAATGTTAAACAAGTATTTGAAAAATGTTGACATCGCGTTCGCACGATATTGAATGTGTATACAAAAAATGTTGATCACTTGTTACAAAAAATGTTTTTGACATGTACAAACATGTAGAGTGAAAATGAAACAAACATAAGAAAACAAAAGAGAAAATGGAGAAGAAAAAAGAAAACCAAACAAAAAATGGAGAAAAAAAAACAAAGAATGAAACAAATCTGAGAAGAAAGAAAAAAGAATGAAAAAACAAAGAAGAAAAATAAAACAAAAGAAAACAAAAAAGGAAAAAGAGAAAATGGAGAAGACCGAATCGGTCGCCTCTAGAAGATCTCGATCCTTCTACTAACCAGTAACACGAAGTGGGCGGAGTAGTTAGCTGCACTAGTGAGAACCCTGGAGGCCAGGGTTTGATCCCAAAGGGCGCCCCGTTTATTCCTTTTTTTTAATCTGCGTGCGCTTAATGGGCCGGCCTGGCACTGTACACGTCGGCACAAGAGATCCTTGTGGACTCACTTATGCAACAAAACGTCGTTGCGCCAACATACAGGGAAATCCTAAATGGCACCCTTTACTTCAGTGTACAACAAACGGGCGCACACCGATATGTTTTAAACGGGCGCATACACGCAAACCCTAAACAGCCCATTTTCCCTTTTTTCTGTTTTAAACTCATGCAAAAAGAATGACGGACATGTTTTGAACCCTCGACCTCCTTGTGCAAGCTAGCTATGATAGCCAACTAGACCAATCACACCGATCTGATTATCTACAACCTTTTCATTCATTTCTTCTTCTTTCTATTCCCGTTTCTTTTTTCTTTTGTTTTTCTTTTTCATATTTCTTTTTTCTTCTCAGAATTTTATGAACGTTTTTTCAAATTTAGTGAACATTTCTTCAAAATCAATGAACTTTTCTTCTAATTCGATGAACATTTCTCAGAACCGATGAACTTACCTAAAAATCTCTAGACTTTTCTTCAAATTGTTGAACTATTTTAAAATTCTCTGAATATTTGTTCAAATTCGATGAAAATTTTAAAAATCATGAACTTTTCTTAAATTTTGTGATTTTTTTTCAAAATCAGTGAATTTTTTTTAATTTGACGAACTGTTTTAGAATTTAATGTATTTTTTTAAAATCCATTAAATTTTTCCAAATTTGATGAACTTTATTAAAATCGATAATTTTTCCGAAATTCATGAACAATTTTTAAAGTTTGTGAACTTTCTTTTTAAAATTCGTGAGGATTTCTAAATTCAATTTTTTTATATTTTTTTATTATTTTCGGATTTTTAAATTGTTTTCCTTATTATTTCGGAAGCCAATGGATGACCAGTCAATTGTCGGTCAGTCAACCGCGATCGAGCGGACAAGGTGACGTGCGGGACGAGGGAACGAGGCGGCATGGGCCAGCCCATTTTGCGGACGCGTATGCTGAAGGGGCTCCCCCAAATACCGCAGCGCTATGTCTCAGCCCAGTACTGTAGCTACCTCTCCGTGAGTTTTTTTCTCTGCGTTTTTGTTTTTGGTTTTTACTGTTTGCACGGGTTTTCTTTGATTTTTTTATTTAATATTTCTGTCTACGAGTTTATTTGGTTTTTTTGTTTCTTTCTTATTTTATCAACAAATGTCTAGTTTTTCATACGTGTCGTAAATTTTTACTATCATTAGAAATATATTTTTATATACTTGCTTAACATTTTCTGAATACATGATTAATATTCTATAAAATATATGTATTTATATAATTTTATCATACACATTGTATATTTTTTATAAATGTTGAGCATTTTTCAAATACATGATTAATATTTATCAAATGCATGTTAAAATATTTTGAATATGTGTTAAACAAATTTTATGTACACATTGAAAAATATTCAAACTATATGAAACATTTTTTTAAACTATGCAGGCATTCTTTTACATTGTATAAACATTTCTAAAAATGCCACAAACATCTTTTTGTAATGCATGCACAATTTTTATGTAATTATTTTTTGAAACACGTGTACATTCCTAAATGTCACAAACTTTTTTATGTACTTTACCTTTTTAAAATTACACTAAGAAAGAAATTATATTGCGCTAATATTTTTCAAATATGTGGTGAACATTTTAAAAAATTTGAGTATTTTAGAATATATGTATTTATAATATTTTTCAAAAATACAAACAAAATGAAGGAGCGAACAACAATGGATATATGTGTGCATATGTGATTGTGTTGGCCCATTTAAGATAGCACATAGGCGAGCGGGACGCTTTGGCTCGCTATAAGCGAGAGAAAGCAGCACCCATCAAATACCTCTGACTTCACCAAGTCTCTATTAAATTCATACTCCAGCCAACTTATCCAAAAGTCCAAACTGATGGAGGGAGGTGGACAATATATTTCAACAGCCTCCCTTTCTTTGGTCGAAGGCTTTAGGTCAAGATCATTTTTCCTATCTACTCCCTCCATTCCTTTATAGAAGGTGTATTTGTTTTTTGATAAAATTCCACAATGTAAGGTGCATTTCTTCTAATTCCTCATAATTCCCTTATTAGCCCTCTAGAAAATAGGAAAGTATCTCTCTCCTGATTGTCCGTGTATCTATTTATAGCAAAAGATGGAAAGTATATCTCTCTTGATTGCATGCAGCTCTTACTTTTCTGGACTAATTGATTTACTTGCCACTAATCACCAGACTTTTCAAGGGTAATTTTGTCCTAACTCCTCTATAATTGTGTGCCTTGGTCACTGTGCCAAAAATAATACACCTTACATAAGGAACGGAGGGAGTATTGAATATGCAAATGGAGATGCTTCTTCCTCATCAAGTTGGAAGTTGATAGAGTCCCTCAACTAGAGTCGTCAGATTCGTTGGACGAAAATCGGTAACCTAACCTACAAGAGTTAAAAATTAAGTGAGAATTTCCATGTCTTTCAATTCTCGCACACATCGTCGTAATTCGAAAAGTTACGGAAGGAGACCCATCAAGAGTTGTAGGAAGCTATGTTGCTGGTTGACGCGGGGGTGCACCGATAATACCGCTTCGATCTTGCGAGCAGGAATTCTTTATTAGAACTTCAGCAGGCAAAGCCCGAAGGAAGACTCTATCCCCTTGACCTTCTTCCTTTTCGATGAAGAACAAATCGACATCTCAATATCTGAAAGTGTTTTCCTTGCCCATCTAATATGGCCACTCTACAAGATGTAGCATTGTCTCGCCTCTGCACCCATCTTAGTGGATCGGCCCAATAAAACTGGGTTGGGAAGGTTCTATAAATCGATACAGGCCGGTTTCAGAGCCTTTAGTGTGTTTTTCTGTTTTTCTATGTTTTGTTTATCGTTTTTTTCTTTGGTATGTGTGTTTTCTCTATTGATTTCATCGTTTTTCTTTCAGTTTTCTCTGGTTTTTATTTATTAATTAATTTCGAAATGCAAGCCGGTTTTCTTTAAATGCACGTTGAGCATTTTCCAGACATGTTAAGCATTTTTTAGTTATAGTTTAATATGCATTTAAATACAAGTTGAAGATTTTTAAAATACAAAATAAAAAAAAATTAATTAGACGGCGAACATTTTTAAACACAGATTTTGAACATTTTTATTAAATGTCATATATATTTTTAAATGTCGATTTGTGAATCTATTTTAAAAAATGTTATGAAATTTTATTTAATAGTTGGAATTTTTTCCCAAAACTACAGGAGCAAAATTTTAGATTGTAGGAATATATTTTTTAAATATCCCAAACATATTAAGACATGAATATTTTTTCCATTTGAAGAATAATTTATTTAATGGTACAAATATTTCTAAAAATCTCTCGAGAATTTTTTACATTACATGAACTTTTTTTAATGTGCGGTGAACCTTTAAAAATTGAGTAAAGTAATTTAAAATATATACATGATTCAAAAAAGGAACAGAAACTTGTTTCAAAAAAAGGAACAGAAACAAATGAGCAAAACAAAGCAACTAGCTCCTACTGGGCCAGCCCACCATAGTGTCCTTGAGGCTAGGCGAGCTACCATCTCAAAGCAAGCGAGACATAGATACTCTCATCCTATTGGAGGCTCATTAGCGTCAAATAGGCGAGGCCACACCGGCGGTTCGTGCATTGCGTCTCGTTCATTGTTTACTGGACATTCTTTTTTTCTATTTTTCTGTTGTGCTATTTTCTTTCTTTTTTCTTCTTTTTTTTTCTTTGGTTTGGTTTTTCCTTTGTTTTTAGTTAGGCTTTTCCTTTTGCACTCTTTCCTTTGTTTTATAGTTTTCTATACTATGTAATTTTTTAATATACTATGATATATTTTAGATACACATTGATTTTTTAATATACAATGAAAATTGTTAGAACGCAATGATTTTCTTTAATACTAGAGGATACTCATGTGTTGCTGTGGAAAATGGTGGATGAAAATTTTAGATTGATAACATGAACCAAAATTCAACATATGTATGACTTATTATACTATTTGACTAGCAAAGATGCAGTGTGTTGCAAATGGGAGAAATAATCCCCACACGCCCCTAGCAACCCATCCATGTTGCAACTTCTCTTCGCCACCATCGTTGATGGTGTAGGGGGGCATAGTCCTGTGCCCGACAATGCCGACACGATGCCTTCTTGTGCACACTTGTTGACCGGGAAGGAGCGGGTGGATCGGGAAGGAGGGAGAGGGGGGCGGGTGGAATGATGTTAACACATAAAGAAATAACAAAATATGAAAATGAAACAGATATATATATATATATATATATATATATATATATATATATATATATATATATATATATATATATTGTATCATTTTTCTGCTATACCAAAACTAATGTTGAAACAACTTATTTGTATCAGAGTTACTAATGTTGTTGGAAATTAGACGTTTCAAACATGTCTATCAAAGTTTCAACACTCACCTCGTTTACTAGGGAACAATTGCTAACACGTTTTTTTTCTACTAGCAAGTTGAATACTAGAGAGTACCTAAAATCCAAAGAAGAGAAGGATACACTGCTACTGGAAAGTACCTACAAAACTGAAAGAAGAAAAGGAGCAAGGATGTACACACATGTTCCCTAAGCAGCATCTCCACCTTACACTAGAAAAAAAACACTTTCATGATGATACGCGTTGTCATAGTAGGTCACGTTTCCTGTCACGCATGTACGTCCGTGACGATTTTATGAAAGAATCAATATAGTCATATTTGTAATGTCGCGGAAGTGTACCATGGCAATACTCCATTTATTATCACAAAAGTGTCCACTTTCGTAATGATAAATCGCGCGTCATGGAAGTGATTTCGTCAAGGGTAACCTACACGTGGCACCCACCGTAATGGGTCGCTGTTAAGCTATCGGGTGCCAATTTTGGATCCGATGCCCATTAACAACCCCGACCAATGATGATTTTTCACGTGTCAATTTCTCATTCGCCACTGGAATCACATGTCAGCCCTGCATTGCGGCAGATGTCATCTATCCAATGGACGAGAGGCGCTTATGATGTTCGGCACGTAGCACGGTCCAACAGTGATCCATTTAGTATAAATAGGCTGACCCCATAATGTCCTGCTTGCACATGGCCCATTTACAGCCACACCCCATAAGGAGGGTGATGACCCACAAGTATAGGGGATCAATCATAGTTCTTTCGATAAGTAAGAGTGTCGAACCCAACGAGGAGCACAAGGAAATGACAAGTGATTTTCAGCAATGTATTTTCTGCAAGCATCGAAATAGTTGGTAACGAGTAGTTTGATAGCAAGATAATTTGTAACGAGCAAGTAACGGTAACAGTAAATAAAGTGCAGCAAGGTAGCCCAATCCTTTTGTGGCAAATGACGGGCCAAAACGGTCTCTTTATGATAAGCAAAGCGTTCTTGAGGGTACACGAGAATTTCACCATATCACTTTCATCATGTTGGTTTGATTTGTGTTCGCTACTTTGATAATTTGATATGTGGGTGGACCGGTGCTTAGGTGTTGTTCTTACTTGAACAAACCTCCTACTTATGATTAACCCCCTCGCAAGCATCCGCAACTACGAGAAAAATATTAAGATAAAATATAACCATAGCATTAAACTTTTGGATCCAAACCGCTCCCTTACGAAGTAGCGATAAAGCAGGGTTTAAGCTTCCTTAGAAAGTGTTGGTATGGAGGGCAACCGTGGATACGGCTAGCCATGGAAAGTGAAAGTATGGTGAAAAAAGGAATAAACTTTATTTTCTGTTTGGGAACCGCCTATGATATATCTAGCATGGAAAGTGTTGGGAACTCTAAGTCGTTTTCGTTGGTGGGATGGATACACCTCCCAAAATGTTTTTATCTCTATTTTTTCGCTTTGAGCTCTAGCACCTCTACAAATCCCTACTTCCCTCTGCGAAGGGCCTTTCTTTTACTTTATGCATTTTTTATTTTTGAATTTGAGTCTCCATCTTCTCTTACAAAAGCACCAACTAGAAGGCAATATGATCGTACTTATGTATTGGGTGTAGCTAATATTCGAGTGTGTTTCATGAATGGATCAATGGTTGAGCATGATGTGCTAGGGATAACTTATTTTAGCATTGATATTTTGAAAGACATGGTTGCTTGTTGATATGCTTGAGTATCTAAATTATTATGTTAAAACTAGACTATTGCTTTGAATCACATAAAAGTCCAATTCTCCATGCTATAAAGAAAAGAATATGATATGACATGTTAGGCAGCATTCCACATCAAAAATTATGTTTTTATCACTTACCTACTCGAGGACGAGTAGGAGTTAAGCTTGGGGATGCTGATACGTCTCCAACGTATCTATAATTTTTTATTGTTCCATGTTGTTACATTATCAATATTGGATGTTTTGTAATCATTTTATAGTCATTTTATATCATTTTTTGGTACTAACCTATTGACATAGTGCCAAGTGCCAGTTGTTGTTTTCTGCATGCTTTTCATCACAAGAAATCAATATCAAACGGAGTCCAAATGCCCCGAAACTTTACAGAGAATTTTTTATGGGCCAGAAGGAACACAACGGGCCCTGGCCGCGCCTGGGGGTGCCCTGAGGGAGGCACAACCCACCAGGGCGCGCCAGGAGGCCCAGGCGCGCCCTGGTGGGTTGTGCCCACCTCGGGTGCCCCCCGGACCGCCTCTTTGCTCTATAAATACCCCAATATTCCAGAAACCCTAGGGGAGTCGACGAAATATTTATCCAGCCGCTGCAGAGTCCAGAACCACCAGATCCAATCTAGACACCATCTCGGATGGGGTTCACCACCTCCATTGGTGCCTCTCCGATGATGCGTGAGTAGTTCTTTGTAGACCTTCGGGTCCGTAGTTAGTAGCTAGATGGCTTCCTCTCTCTCTCTCTCTCTCTCTCTCTCTCTCTCTAGATTATCAATACAATGGTCTCTTGGAGATCCATATGATGTAACTCTTTTGCGGTGTGTTTGTTGGGATCTGATGAACTTTGAGTTTATGATCAGTTATATCTTTTTATATCCATGAAAGTTATTTGAGTTTCTTTGATCTCTTATATGCATGATTGCTTATAGCCTCGTATTTCTTCTCTGATATTTGGGTTTTGTTTCGCCAACTTGATCTATTTATCTTGCAATGGGAAGAGGTGCTTTGTAGTGGATTCGATCTTACGGTGCGTGATCCCAGTGGCAGAAAGGGAACCGACACGTATGTATCGTTGCTACTAAGGATAAAACGATGGGGGTCTATCTCTACATAGATAGATCTTGTCTACATCATGTCATCGTTCTTATTGCATTACTCTGTTTCTCCATGACCTTAATACACTAGATGCATGCTGGATAGCGGTCGATGTGTGGAGTAATAGTAGTAGATGCAGGCAGGAGTCGGTCTAATAATCTTGGACGTGATGCCTATATAATGATCATTGCCTGAATATCATCATGATTATTTGAAGTTCTATCAGTTGTCCAACAATAATTTGTTTACCCACCATTTGCTATTTTTCTCGAGAGAAGCCACTAGTGAAACCTACGGCCCCCGGGTCTTCTTTCTCACATATTTGCCTTTGCGATCTACTTTTCTCTTGCATTTATTTTCAGATCTATTAAACTAAAAATACAAAAATACCTTGATGTGTTTTATTTCTTTTTATTTTATTTGGCGTTCGATCTATCATTCTACTACAATTTATCTCACGTTCGTTTGCCTATCTTGAGGCGTCGTACCCCGGAAGGGATTGACAACCCCTTTAACACGTCGGGTTGCGAGGATTTGTTATCTGTGTGCAGGGGTTGTTTACGTTGTGTTGCTTGGTTCTCCTACTGGTTCGATAACCTTGGTTTCATATCTGAGGGAAATACCTACCGCCGCTGTGCTGCATCATCCCTTCCTCTTTGGGGAAATACCGACGTAGCTTCAAGCGACATCAAAAGGAATTTCTGGCGCTGTTGCCAGGGTGGATCTTCAACATATACCAGGTTCCTAATCACAAATCTCATCTCCTGCAATTTACATTATTTGCCATTTGCCTCTCGTTTTCCTCTCCCCCACTTCACAAAAATTTGCTGTTTTAATCGCCCTCTTTTTCGTTCACCGTTTTCTTGTCGGATCTCTTGTTTGCTTGTGTGACCATGTGTCTTCTATTTGCTTGCATCTTCGCTTGCTAAAAATCTATTGTTATGGATCCTCGTCCACTAGCTAATCTTTTTAAGAGGTCTAATTATGTTGAACTAGTTGCTAGTGATTTGAGTGCACTTGATTATCTCTATGAAGTTTTGCTTGAAATTCGTGAATTTGAAAATTGTGATGAAGTGTTAGATGAAGAAAGTTATGAAGTGATTCATGATATCACCTTGAATGAAAAGCATGATTGCAATGATGTTATTATAAATTCTATTAATGTCAATTGTGCTAATAATATGCAAAGCCCAAAGCTTGGGGATGCTAGTTTTGCTATGACCTCTACTTATTGTAATGATCATGATTGGGGTGGTGCTTCTTATGATCTTGAAAATTTATTTGAGCCTCATGATGAATATGCTATTAATGTTTGCAATAATATTGAAAGTGGGTTTGGAAGAGTGTCAACTCTAGGTAAAAATAATCCTACATATTTGGAGAGTGTTCAATCTTGTGAAATTTTTGATAAAAGTGGGCTTGGAGAGGTCATGACTTTATTTGATGATAATCCCACTATTTTGATAGAGTGTCAATTTTGCATGCATGTGGACCATGAAAAGAATAATTTATATGAAAGTTATATTTTTGAATTTGATTATGATCCTACATGTAATTATTATGAGAGAGGAAAATATGGTTGTAGAAATTTTCATGTTATTAAATTTCCTCTTGTTATGTTGAGATTGCTATTGTTTCTTTCCTCTTCTTTGCATATGCTAGAAATTGCTTGTCTTGATAATTTGTTTTCCTATAAAATGGCTATGCATAGGAAGTATGTTAGACTTAGAGAGTTTGTCACATGTTTTATGATGCTCTCTTTGTGTTTCAATTATTATCTTTCTTATGAGCATAAAATTATGCCTAGCTAAGGGCGTAAAACTATAGCGCTTGTCGGGAGGCAACCTAATGAATAAAATTTACTTTTGCTTTTTGCTTTCTGTTCTTGTGTGTTTGCACAATTATGCTACTGTTATGATTGTGTTTTTTGTGTTTCAATTAGTGTTTGTGCCAAGTAAAGCCTTTAGAATCTTCTTGTGTGATAGTTGTTTGATCTTGCTGAAAAACAAAAACTTATGCACTCACTAAAATAATTTTCATAAATCACTGAAAAGTGCTTTTGCCCTGATTCTTTTTGCAGAAGATTAATATACAAATTACCCTGGTCGTCCTAATTTTTCAGAATTTTTGGATTTACAGAAGTATTCGAAATAGTCAGATTGCTACAGACTGTTCTGTTTTGACAGATTCTGTTTTCTTTGTGTTGTGTGCTTATTTTGATGGCTCTATGGTTTTCTTTGATGAGTTTTTTCCATAGAAAAGTTGGAATACAGTAGATATAATGCAAAAATAAAATATGAATTGGTTTGATACAGTACTTATAGTAGCGGTTTGCTTTCTTATACTAACGGATCTCACGAAGGTTTTGTTGAGTTTTGTGTGATTGAAGTTTTCAAGTTTTGGGTTATCTTACGATGGATGCAGGAAGGATAGAATAGCCTAAGCTTGGGGATGCCCCGGCATCCCAAGCTATTATCCAAGAATGAACAATCAACTAAGCTTGGGGATGCCCCCGAGTGGCATCCCCTCTTTCTTATAACGACCATCGCTATTTTACTCGAAGTTATATTTTTATTCGTCACATGATATGTGTTTTGGTTGGAGCATCTTGTATGATATGAGTCTTTGCTTGTTTTATTTTGTGTTTTAAGTCTTGATCCCTTGCTGGACACACCTATTTGAGGGAGCCAAAATTATGTCATGACTTGTTAGAATTGCTCTCTATGCTTCACTTAAATTTTTATGAGCTATGGACTTGCTCTAGTGCCTCACTTATATCTTTTTGAGCATAGTGTGCTTTAGTATTTTTGAAGAAAATGCTCTCTTGCTTCACTTAGATTTATTTGAGAGTTAGTAAAAAATTTCAAGAAATTCTCTCTTGCTTCACTTAAATTATTTTGAGAGAAAGAAGAAAAATTATGCTCTTGATCTTCACTTATATTTGTTGGAGCTTATGAAAAGCAACACATAAAAATTAGTCCCAAAGTGATAGATATCCAAGAAGGATATAATAAAAACTTTCATGAAGATCATTGGACAAAATAAACTTGATTCTTAGTAATAGTTTTGAGATATGATGATGTGATATGTGAGTTATGTTGATGAGTAATTATGCTTTAGTTAGAATATTGGTGTTAAGGTTTGTGATTCCCTATGCAAGTACGAAAGTCAATAGTCATGCAATGAAGTTATATCCTACTTATGGTGCATTATTCGGTGTTAATTATGCTTAATGCTTGCTTATGAGATTATTCGTTTCTTGGTTGGTCGCTTCTCAATCTTTTGCTAGCCTTCATTTTGCACCAAGTATGATTTCTACTTGTGCATCCAAAATCCTTTAAACCAGTTTTGCCACATGAGTCCACTATATCTACCAATATGCGGTATTCTTTTGCCGTTCTAAGCAAATTTGCAAGTGCCATCTCTAATTTTCAAAATAAACTTCTCTTTTGTGTGTTTGTTTCGCTCGCGGAGCGGTGAGGGGTGGCTAATATTTTCCATGCTGGATGTGTTATTCTCATGATGAGTATTTATTCACTTGTCATTGCACGAGAGTAAAGCAAAGGTTTTAGGGATACCCAGTCCCGAAATGCAAAAATGAATTTACTTTATGTTGTCAAATAATAAATTCCTTGGAAAGTGTTGGTATGGAGGGCAACCGTGGATACAGCTAGCCATGGAAAGTGAAAGTATGGTGGAAAAAGGGATAAACTTTATTTTCTGTTTGGGAACCGCCTATGATATATCTAGCATGGAAAGTGTTGGGAACACTAAGTCATTTTCATCGGTGGGATGGATACACCTCCCAAAATGTTTTTATCTCTAATTTTTCGCTTTGAGCTCTGGCACCTCTACAAATCCCTACTTCCCTCTGCGAAGGGCCTTTCTTTTACTTTATGCATTTTTTATTTTTTAATTTGAGTCTCCATCTTCTCTTACAAAAGCACCAACTAGGAGGCAATATGATCGTACTTAAGTATTGGGTTTAGCTAATATTCGAGTGTGTTTCATGAATGGATCAATGGTTGAGCATGATGGGCTAGGGATAACTTATTTTAGCGTTGATATTTTGAAAGACATGGTTGCTTGTTGATATGCTTGAGTATCTAAATTATTATGTCAAAACTAGACTATTGCTTTGAATCACATAAAAGTCCAATTGTCCATGCTATAAAGAAAAGAATATGATATGACATGTTAGGCAACATTCCACATCAAAAATTATGTTATTACCACTTACCTACTCGAGGACGAGTAGGAGTTAAGCTTGGGGATGCTGATACGTCTCCAACGTATCTATAATTTTTGATTGTTCCATGTTGTTATATTATCAATCTTGGATGTTTTATAATCATTTTATAGTCATTTTATATCATTTTTTGGTACTAACCTATTGACACAGTGCCAAGTGCCAGTTGTTGTTTTCTGCATCTTTTTTACATAGCAGGAAATCAATATCAGACGGAGTTCAATTGCCCCGAAACTTTACGGAGAATTTTTATGGGCCAGAAGGAACACAACGGGCCCTGGCTGCGCCTGGGGGTGCCCCGAGGGAGGCACAACCCACCACGGCGCGCCAGGAGGCCCAGGCGCGCCCTGGTGGGTTGTGCCCACCTCGGGTGCCCCCCGGACCGCCTCTTTGCTCTATAAATACCCCAATATTCCACAAACCCTAGGGGAGTTGATGAAATATTCATCCAGCCGCTGCAGAGTCCAGAACCACCAGATCCAATCTAGACACCATCTCGGGTGGGGTTCACCACCTCCATTGGTGCCTCTCCGATGATGCGTCAGTAGTTCTTTGTAGACCTTCGGGTCCGTAGTTCGTAGCTAGATGGCTTCCTCTCTCTCTCTGAATTCTCAATACAATGGTCTCTTGGAGATCCATATGATGTAACTCTTTTGTGGTGTGTTTGTTGGGATCTGATGAACTTTGAGTTTATGATCAGTTATATCTTTTTATATCCATGAAAGTTATTTGAGTTTATTTGATCTCATATATGCATGATTGCTTATAGCCTCATATTTCTTCTCTGATATTTGGCTTTTGTTTGGCCAACTTGATCTCTTTATCTTGCAATGGGAAAAGGTGCTTTGTAGTGGGTTCGATCTTATGGTGCTTGATCCCAGTGGCAGAAAGGGAACCGACACGTATGTATCGTTGCTACTAAGGATAAAACGATGGGGTCTATCTCTACATAGATAGATCTTGTCTACATCATGTCATCATTCTTATTGCATTACTCCGTTTCTCCATGAACTTAATACACTAGATGCATGCTGGATAGTGGTCGATGTGTGGAGTAATAGTAGTAGATGCAGGCAGGAGTCCGTCTACTAATCTTGGACGTGATGCCTATATAATGATCATTGCCTGGATATCGTCATGATTATTTGAAGTTCTATCAATTGCCCAACAGTAATTTGTTTACCCACCGTTTGCTATTTTTCTCGAGAGAAGCCACTAGTGAAACCTACGGCCCCCGGGTCTTCTTTCTCATATATTTGCCTTTGCGATCTACTTTTCTCTTGCATTTATTTTCAGATCTATTAAACTAAAAAATACAAAAATACCTTGCTGTGTTTTATTTCTATTTATTTTAATAGGCGTTCGATCTATCAATCTACTACAATTTATCTCACGTCTGTTTGCCTATCTTGAGGCGTCGTACCCCGAAAGGGATTGACAACCCCTTTAACACGTCGGGTTGCGAGGATTTGTTATCTATGTGCAGGGGCTGTTTACGTTGTGTTGCTTGGTTCTCGTACTAGTTCAATAACCTTGGTTTCATATCTGAGGGAAATACTTACCGCCGATGTGCAGCATCATCCCTTCCTCTTTGGGGAAATACCGACGTAGCTTCAAGCGACATCACCCGCTGCCACGGGAGGGTAGGACAAAAGATGTCATGCAAGTTCTTTCCATAAGCATGTATGACTATTTATGAAATACATGCCTACATTATATTTATGAACTGGAGCTAGTGCCGTATCGCCCTAGGTTATGGCTGTTATATGATGAATATCATCCAACGAATTCACCGGTCCAATGCCTACGAATTTCTCTCATATTGTTCCTGCTAAGTTACTACTGTTATTGTTACTGTTACACCTGCTAGAAAATCATTGCTATCATTGTTACTGTTACTATTGATGTTGCTACTACTATCAAAACTATCATACTACTTTGCTACTGATCTATTTGCTGCAGATAATTAATCTCTAGGTGTGGTTGAATTGACAACTCAACTGCTAATACTTACAAATATTCTTTGGCTCCCCTTGCGTCGAATCAATAAATTTGGGTTGAATACTCTACCCTCAAAAACTGTTGCAATCCCCTATACTTGTGGGTTATCACACTGATGTTCGCATTTTTCTAGATTTATTTCAGTCTTTCTGACGATGTTCATTCAGTTGGAGGAGATGTCCTTGTCGACTACGAGGCATCTATGGTGACTTCGTCAATCTCAAGATGTGATACCGGGGATGTGTGTATATCAAATTATTAGTATGAAGAATCTAAAGGATGCTAAGACTAAGATTTTTCCCTCCAAGACGAGGGGAGGTAAGGAACTGCCATCTAGCTCTGCACTTGATTCACCTTCTGTTATAAGTAGACTTGCAACACCACCACATGTTATTAACCTAATATATCGCAAGTTATTGATGATGCTACTTCTGCTATGAATGATACTCATGATGATGCTAGTACCTTGTGTTGGGTTCTTCAGTAGGGTGCGTCGACTGCAAATAAAATTTTCCTATGCACAGAACAACCAAGAACATGCTACGGGAGATGGATCACAGATCATTACCACTAGATGCGCAGTACCGTGCAGCGGAAGAAGAGTTGGGGCAGCGTGTCCACGTGGATCGTCTCCTCCTCATTCGATCTGCCTCGAACAGCCGGTCGTCGGATCCCACATACAAGTTCGCCGGAGCGGCGCAGGTGCACCGCCTCTAACAGTATCCATGCGTGCAGGAGGAACACCGTGCAGCGGACTGCTAGGTCCGATCACACAGTCGGTAGCGAGTGGTGGTGGCTATTCGCAACACATGCAAACCCTAGTGACAGCGCCGAAGCGATCCCCCGAATGAGTATGTCGTACCCCACTTTATATAGGCATCCGTCGTGGCCTCAACACTTGGGCCTCACACGGATCCTAAAGCCCAAAGTCTATTCGGCCTGGATCCGAGTCCGAGTAGGATCACATCCAACTCGTGGAGTTGTGTCCAGCCTCATAGGTTCCTCCCCTTAAGCGCGCGACCCCTTAGGTTCTCGTTCACTTGGTAGCGACTCAGATCACATCCGCCTCGTCTAGTCGGTAGCGGCTAATACGTCTCCAACGTATCTATAATTTTTTATTGTTCCATGCTGTTATATTATCATTCTTGGATGTTTTACAATCATTTTATAATCATTTTATATCATTTTTTGGTACTAACCTATTGACATAGTGACCAGTGCCAATTGTTGTTTTCTGCATGTTTTTTACATCGCAGGAAATCAATACCAAACAGAGTCCAAACGCAGCAAAACTTTTTGTGGATTTTTTTGGACCAGAAGACATCCAGTGGGCCAAAGAAGTACCGAAGAGGGAGCCCTGGTGGGTTGTGCCCACCTCGGTGGCCTCCCGCACCGCCTCTTTGCTCTACAAATACCCCAATATTCGATAAACCCTAGGGGAGGCGATGTAAATCAATTCCAGCCGTCGCAACTTCCAGAACCACCAGATCCAATCTAGACACCATCACGGAGGGGTTCATCATCCTCATTGATGCCTCTTCGATGATGTGTGAGTAGTTCTTTGTAGACCTACGGGTCCGTAGTTAGTAGCTAGATGGCTTCCCCTCTCTCTTTTGATTCTCAATACAATGGTCTCTTGGAGATCCATATGATGTAACTCTTTTTGCGGTGTGTTTGTTGGGATCCGATGAACTTTAGTTTATGATCAGATCTATGTTTTTATCCATGAAAGTTATTTGAGTCTTCTTTGATCTCTTATATGCATGATTGCTCATAGCCTCGTATTTCTTCTCTGATATTTGGGTTTTGTCTGGCCAACTTGATCTATTTATCTTGCAATGTGAAGAGGTGCTTTGTGATGGGTTCGATCTTACGGTGCTTGATCCCAGTGACAGAAGGGGAACCGATACGTATGTATCGTTGCTATTAAGGATAACAAGATGGGGTCTATTTCTACATAGATAGATCTTGTCTACGTCATGTCATCGTTCTTATTGCATTACTCCGTTTCTCCATGAACTTAATACACTAGATGCATGCTGGATAGCGGTCGATGTGTGGAGTAATAGTAGTAGATGCAGGCAGGAGTCGGTCTACTAATCTTGGACGTGATGCCTATATAATGATCATTGCCTAGATATCGTCATGATTATTTGAAGTTTTATCAATTGCCCAACAGTAATTTGTTCACCCACCGTTTGCTATTTTTCTTGAGAGAAGCCACTAGTGAAATCTACGGCCCCCGGGTCTCTCCTTTATTATATTTGCCTTTGCGATCTATTTTTATTTGATTTTATTTTCAGATCTATTAAACCAATATACAAAAATACCTTGTTGCACTTTATTTGATTTGGCGATCTATCTATCAATTATTACAACTTTCTCCCATCCACTTGCCAATTTCCGGCGCCGTTACCCGAAAGGGATTGACAACCCCTTTAACACGTCAGGTTGCGAGTATTTGTTATTTGTGTGTAGGTGCTGTTTACATAGTGTTTCTTGGTTCTCCAACTCGTTCGGTAACCTTGGTCTCATCGCTGAGGGAAATACCTACCGTTGTTGTGTTGCATCATCCCTTCCTCTTTGGGGAAATACCGACGTAGTTCTGGCAGACATCAACGGCCTCTAGCAAAGCGTGCCAACTCCAAGTGTCCGATGAAGCTGGTTAGGCGAACCTGTACAACGTGTCACACTTCTATTCCCTTTGCCACACGATATATGTTTTCGGGCTCAAGGCGGGTCTGTCATCCTTGTGCTAGCCCGACCTCTTTCTCCTCCTAGCGATGCCAACCACAAATCAGATTATCTCATAATCCATGTCGCATGGCCATGCTTATCTTGGTCAGATCACACGAGGGGCCCAGAGTATATCTCTCCTGATCAGAGGGGCAAATCCATCTTGCTCGACCATGTCTCGCAGCATGGGTCTGGACAAGCCTGAAACCTACCTTTGTAACTACCCGGTCACGGAGTAGCGTTTGGTTGGCCCAAAGCAAGTCTGTCACCATCCCGAGTACACGCGCCAGCTCAGGTCTTAGGACATAGAACGTATGTTGTACTAGAGACTCACAGATGACATATCGTTGCAGCTCATAGTTGGGTCTATCCGACCCGGACCCGACTACGTCGAATCTGACCAGATCCTTTCGAGTCCATATTATCCGGTTAGCATCCAATGCTCCATGGCTAGTGAGACCAAGCCATCGACTGTGTTATATGCAAGTCTAGTCGGCTGCGGGTCCACACAGCCCTTTCGACTAGGGACCTTTTAGGACAGTCAT
Organism: Triticum aestivum; assembly: GCF_018294505.1. Lineage (NCBI taxonomy): Eukaryota > Viridiplantae > Streptophyta > Magnoliopsida > Poales > Poaceae > Triticum > Triticum aestivum. Next base: position 415,905,367 of record NC_057805.1, on the reverse strand, counting down.
CATACAATGCATAGTCCCACAAAAAAGTCACGTACTTGTTGATACACATCATTGATAATGTCCAAGGACTATCTTTATTCATAAACACATAGGAAATATCATCATACATGATTGCCTCTAGGGCATATCTCCAACACCTTGCTTGATGATAATGTGACACTAGGTGAAGTTCTTGATGAACAACTTGCTAGAACTAAAGCTTTTGAGGATGCGAAAATTGATGAAATTGTTGAAACTGATGAAGAGCTTGAAACTGAAAATCTTGAAACACCTATTAGATCTAGTTCTCCTAGATATGAATTGCCTAAGATACCGGAAGGTTATGTTATGGATGAGGAGACAACTAGAGACTTTCTTGCTTGCAATGATAGGGATGATCTTAAGAAATTATTATGCAAACTGAAAGAAAAATCTTTGAATGCTAGAATGAAATGTGATCCTAAGTTTGCTACTTCACCTATCTTTGTTGATCATAAGGATTATGAATTCTCTGTCGACACAGAGTTGATTACTTTGGTTGAATCTGATCCTTTCCATGGTTATGAAACTGAAACTGTTGTGGCACACCTTACTAAGTTGAATGACATAGCCACCCTTTTTGCTCATGATGAGAAAATTTGCTATTATTATATTCTCAAATTAGCGGTGATGCTAAGACTTGGTATAATACTCTTGCTCCTGGTTGTGTGCGTAGTCCCCATGATATGATTTACTACTTCTCTGAAAAATATTTTCCTGCTTATAAGAAACAAGCTGCCTTATAGGAAATATTTAACTTCATGCAAATTGAAGAAGAGAGTCTCCCACAAGCTTGGGGGAGGCTTCTCCAATTGCTTAATGCTTTGCCTGATCATCCTCTTAAGAAAAATTAAATACTTGATATCTTCTATAATGGACTAACCGATGCTTCTAGGGATTTCCTAGATAGTTGTGTTGGTTGTGTTTTCAGGGAACGAACTATTGAACAAGCTGAAGAACTATTGAATAACATATTGAAAAATTATGATGATTGGACTCTTCCCGAACCACCGCTTAAACTTACTCCGAAGAAGAGGGGTATCTTATATCTCAATCCTGAAGATATGCAAGAGGTAAAGAAATCTATGAAGGAAAAAGGTATTAAAGCTGAGGATGTCAAAAATTTACCTCCTATTGAAGAAATACATGGGCTTGAAACACCACCACCACCTAAGGTGGTAGAGGTAAATTCTTTATTGAAATTCAATGACAATGACAATCCTTATAATATGCATCCTAGTCAATGCCTTTATGAGTTTAATAATTACATTAGAAAGCAAGATCGCTTCAATGCAAATGTTATGAAACAATTGAAAAAAAAATCTGATATGATTGCTCGCTTGAGTGACTTGTTATTTAGAATTACTAATGATGTTAGAGGAGTAGGAAAATATGCCTCTATGGTTCAAACTCAACTAGAACAAGTTGCTAGATCTCAAAGAGAATGCTTGATGAAATGAACAATAATATTAATGATCATGTTGTTAGAGTAATGACTAGAGGGGGTAGAATGACTCAGGAACCTCTTTACCCTGAGGGACACCCTAAAAGAATTGAACAAGACTCTCAAAGAGTTAACACTGATGCACCTAGTCCTTATAAAAAGAGAAAGAAGAAGAAAAATGATAGGACTTTGCATACCTCTAGTGAACCTGAAATAGAAAAACCTTCTAAAGCTAATAACGATGTTTCTATTTCTGATGCTGAAACTCAATCTGGTAATGAACACTCACCTTCTGATAATGAAAAAGATAATGATTAGGTTCATGAAGACACTCAAACAAATAATAAAGAAACATACAATGATGTTGAAATAGAACTAGCTATTGATCTTGATAACCCACAACCCAAGAATAAAAGATATGATAAAAGAGACTTTGTTGCTAGAAAACATGGTAAGGAAAGAGAACCATGGGTTCAAAAACCTATGCCCTTTCCACCTAGATCAACTAAGAGGAAGGAGGATGAAGAATTTGAACGCTTTGCTGAAATGATTAGGCCAGTCTTTTTGTGTACCCGCTTGACTGATATCTTGAAAATGGCCCCTTATGCAAAGTACATGAAAGACATCATCATCAACAAGAGAAAAATACCGGAAGCTGAAATCTCCACCATGATTGCTAATTATTCTTTTAAGGATGGAGTACCTAAAAAACTAGATCCGGGAATACCAACTATACCTTGCTCCATCAAAAGAAACTATGTGAAAACTGCTTTATGTGATTTAGGAGTTGGTGTTAGTGTTATGCCTTTCTCTTTATATAAAAGACATGATTTGAATGAACTCACACCTACCGAAATATCTTTGCAAATGGCTGACAAATCAACTATCGTACCTATCGGTATTTGTGAGGATGTGCCCGTTGTTGTTGCAAACGTTACTATCTTAACTGACTTTGTTATACTTGAGATGCCCGAGGACGACAACATGTTGATTATCCTTGGTAGACCCTTTTTGAATACTACAAGGGCCGTTATTGATTGCAATAAAAGCAAGGTCACTCTTCATATCAATGGTAATGAGCATACGGTGCACTTTCCGAAGAAACAATTCCAAGTGAATGGTATTAATGTTATTGAAAAATCTCTGACAATCACTATTGGAAGTTTTCAACTACCTCTACCTACTGCCAAAAAGAAATATGAAATGCTTATTGTTGGGGACATTCATATCCCCGTTGAGGTAACTTAGTGTTTTACGAAAGTTCTTCGGTTTCATGCTAATCGAAAGTGGTTGTTAATAAGACTTGATCAACCTTATTAATGGATCATTTTTGAGAGGTATGAAGTTGATGAATTTAATGAGCACTACCATCTATCCTTACATTTTGTTTTCTGTTTTTTTGGTTAAATAAAATAAAATGCCATGTGTTTGTCTGTTTTTTGAATTTCCCGTGCAATAAAAAAATGACCAAAAAATAAAAGTTCTCAGAATGCTCTGAAAATTTAATACGTTTTTCTGAATATATCTAAATTTTTTATGCAAATAACATCAGAGGGGGTGCACCAGGTGGGCACAACCCACCTGGGCGCGTCAGCACCCCCAGGCGCGCCCTGGTGGGTTTTGGTCCCCACATGGGCCCCCTCACTTATCTCTTTAGCCCATGTCACCACCTGCCTCTAGAAAAAAATCACCATTGCTCTCTCTCTCTCTCTCTCTCTCTCTCGTGTTCTTGCTCTCAAACCCGCGGATTTCGATCTCTTTGCTCGAAGCTCCCTTTCCGAAACTGTTTCGGGGGATTGTTGCTTGGTATGTGACTCCTCCATTAGTCCAATTAGTTTTTGCTTTAGTGGTTTACATTTTGAAAAATTAGCGTGACGCCCGAATAATTAAGCTACAGTAAACCTCCGCTAATGATGCCACGTCACCTCGGTTACTGTTGATAAACTCGCGTTAGTTCAAAATGATTCAGATTCAAATTTTAGTTAAAGGCAAACAACAAAAGTTTTCGAAAGTCAAAACTATAATGTTCTTAATGCGACAAATGAATCATGGATAATATTGGTGAAGAAACAACATCTTTATAAAATAATTAAATGCCCTAAAGTGATTAAAACAACAGCAAAACAATTAATTATACTCCTATTATATTTCATAAAATACTAAACTATTTTAGCTAGGTGCCAAAGTTATTATGGCAGTGGTATAATTAATGTTACTATTTTAGGTGCTAGTTGAATGTTTTACAAAACTAAAGCAATATGAAAAATAAAATTTAAACAGAAAAGAAAAATAAGAAAAGGGAAGAGACTAAACAAAAAATAATAATAATAAAGTAAAAGGGGGGAAGCCCCAGGCCAACTGGGCCACCCGGCCCAACTCCCACCCTAGCCCGACCGGCCCACCCCGCTCTCCATATCCCCTATCGGTCGAAACCCTAGCTACCCACGGTTCCACTCCCCCCCACTCGCTCGCTTCCCCCCACTTCCCCCCGGTTTCAGGATCGGGGCAAACCGCCCGACCCCATCGTCCCTGACTCCGTCGCCCCTTTGCCGTCGCCGGCGTCGCTCGATGCCCTGACGCCCCGTCCTCGGCCTCCTTCCCGTTCCGGATCTGGGCGCCCACGGCGCCCAAACGCCGTCGTCGGAGCCACCGCACCGGACGCCATCGCCTACGTCCACCCCTCCGCCGGATCTCGTTGCCCAGCCGCACGTCGTCGCCGTCCTCCTCCTCACGGGTCACCCCCGAGCCCACTGCCATGCCCCTCCCGCTCCCCTATGAGCCGCCACCTCCCTCCTCCCTCTCCTCCTCTGTGCGTGCGTGTCACCGTCACCGCGCGATCGGCGCCCCGCTCCGTCGTTGCGGAGCACGGCCGCGCGCGAGCCCCTGCCGCGCCGCCCGCACCCGCGCCCGGAGCTCACTCCGCCGTGGCCTCCCCTGCCGCTGCACCCGCCTCCACCTGGCCGCGCTGGCTCCGCCCGGCCGCGCCCGCGCTCTGCCGGAGCGCGCTGGCACTCGCGTCGGTCAACCTCCCTGTGCGTGCTCGCTCCCCTCGCCCTGCCGCCGCCGTCCCGGTGCGCCCGTCGCCGCCTGCACGTGCGGCCACAACACCTCGCCCGTCCGCCCACCCGCCTGCGCTGCGATGTCGCTCGCCGGCGCACGCGTGCCCACGGCTCCGGTCCCCTCCGCCTCGTCGCCCTGTTCCAGCCGGCGCTCGTGCGGCCCCTGGCCGCCGACGCCCGCGCCCGGCTCTGCCGGGTCACCTTGGCGGGATACGCCCGCACCCTGGGGCTCCGCCCCGTTTCGCCAGCACCCCTGCGCCCCCATGCCCGTAACCCGTTCGCCCGTTAGGCCCCTAGGGCCAATGACATGTGGGGCCCGGCCCCGGAACGTTTTTATAAAATAAAAATAAAAATGAATTAATAAAATTTATAATTAATTAATTAATTAAGTTAATTAATCTGATTGACTTGTTAGTTTAATTAAACAGTAATTAGTTTAACTAAACCCTAGTTACCTAAACAGAGTATGACAGGTGGGTCACACTGGACCCACACGTCAGTATGACCAGTCAACATCTTTGTTGACTGCTGACGTCATGCCGACGTGAGCATGCACTATTCTGGATAATGTTGAATTAAATTAATTAAATAAATTCTAAAAATGATTTTAAACTTTAGAAAATCATATAAAATAAACCATAGCTCAGATGAAAATACTTTCTACATGAAAGTTGCTCAGAACAGCGAGACGAATCCGGATACGCAGCCCGTTCGTCCACCACATATCCCTAGAATACTTTCCCGGATGTTTTCCCCCTTCGTCAGTAGCACCTACTACTACGTTAGGTCACCTCTAGCATCGCGTAATGCCATGTTGCACTTTGTGATGCTTTGATTGCTCTGTTATTTATTGTGTTCCCCCTTCGTTACTTCTTTCCGGTAGACCCCGAGACTGCCGGTGACCCCCAGTTCGACTACGGTGTTAACGACCCTTCCTTCTTGCCAGAGCAACCAGGCAAGCCCCCCCTTGATCACCAGATATCGCCTATTCTTCTCTATACTGCTTGCATTAGAGTAGTGTAGCATGTTACTGCTTTCCGTTAATCCTATCCGGATGCATAGCCTATCCTTGCTACTACTGTTGTTACCTTTACCTGCAATCCTACATGCTTAGTATAGGATGCTAGTATTCCATCTGTGGCCCTACATTCTTGTCCGTCTGCTGTGCTATACTATCGGGCTGTGATCACTCGGGAGGTGATCACGGGTATATACTATTACTTTATACATGATACATGTGGTGACTAAAGTCGGGTCGGCTCGTGGAGCACCCGCGAGTGATTCACGGATTGGGGGCTGAAAGGACATTTGTCCCGACGGCCCTCTGGGTGAATCTTTGTGGCGGAGCGACATGGCAGGTTGAGACCACCTAGGAGAGAGGTGGGCCTGGCCCTGGTCGGCGTCCGCGGTTACTTCATAATAACACGCTTAACGAGATCTTGGTATTTGATCTGAGTTCGGTCGTTGACCTTATACGCACTAACCGCCACGTGGGACAAGATATGGGCAACCGGCGTCGTGGTATCAGCCGAAGCTCTTTTTGACGTCAGTGACTGAGCGGCGCGCGCCGGATTGGACTGGAACGTCTACTCTTGTATAAGGGAGGCTAGGTCTGCTTCCGGCCGCGTACGCAACGTGCAGGTGTGCAATGGGCGATGGGCCCAGACCCCTGCGCGCATAGGATTTAGACCGGCGTGCTGACCTCTCTGTTGAGCCTAGGTGGGGCTGCGATGTGTTGATCTCCCGAGGTCGGACATGACCCAGGGAAGTGTGCCCGGCCAGAGGGATCGAGCGTGTAGGGTAATGTGGTGCACCCCTGCAGGGAAGTTTATCTATTTGAATAGCCGTGATCTTCGGTAACAGGACGACTTGGAGTTGTACCTTGACCTTATGACAACTAGAACCGGATACTTAATAAAACACACCCTTCCAAGTGCCAGATATCACCCGGTGATCACTCTCACACAGCGCGACGACGAGAGGATCGCCGGGTAGGTTTATGCTATGCGATGCTATTTGGTGAACTTACCATCTACTCTCTTCTACATGTTGCAAGATGGAGGTGGCCTGAAGCGTAGTCTTCGACAGGATTAGCTATCCCCCTCTTATTCTGGCATTCTGCAGTTCAGTCCACCGATATAGCCCCTTTACACAGATACCCATGCATATGTAGTGTAGATCCTTGCTTGCGAGTACTTTGGATGAGTAGTCACGGTTGCTTTTCTCCCTCTTCCCCCCTTTCGATTCTACCTGGTTGTCGCAACCAGATGCTGGAGTCCAGGAGCCTGACGCCACCGTCGACGACGACTCTTACTACACTGGAGGTGCCTACTACTACGTGCAGGCCGCTGACGACGACCAGGAGTAGTTTAGGAGGATCCTAGGCAGGAGGCATGCGCCTCTTTCGATCTGTATCCCAGTTTGTGCTAGCCTTCTTAAGGCAAACTTGTTTAAATTATGTCTGTACTCAGATATTATTGCGTCCGCTGACTCGTCTATGATCGAGCACTTGTATTCGAGCTCTCGAGGCCCCTGGCTTGTATTATGATGCTTGTATGACTTATTTTATTTTAGAGTTGTGTTGTGATATCTTCCCGTGAGTCCCTGATCTTGATCATACACGTTTGCGTGTATGATTAGTGTACAATTGAATCGGGGGCGTCACAAGTTGGTATCAGAGCCGACTGCCTGTAGGAATCCTCCTTCCACACTCGTTGGCCGAAGTTGAGTCTAGTCGATGAAAACTGTTTTACTAACATGGCTGTGCGGCCCATGGGCCCACGTCGCCATTGGGTGGTATTAGGATCTTTTATTCCTCGTCTATACTCTAGGACTCTTATCTCTCTTCTACTCGGGTTAAATGGTTTTACTAACTCTACTCTAGGTTCTCGTAACTACTTCCTCCCAGAGAGCCAGTCGATACAGGTGATCGCCTGATGCACTAGAAGATTCTGAAGTTACTCTTCGATGTTCCCTTGATACTTTGTGCCATCGCTTTTGCAATTCCATTCCATCGATAAACCCCAATGGATAACCAAGTACACTTGCCATTCATACAATCATTCCCCGTTGATCTTTTTATTACAAGATACCCCGAAATTCTCTCTAATGTTCTGAGAATACTTGGTGCCTACTGCCTTGTAGTTCTTTGCCACATGAATACCCCCACGGATAATTTCTCGCACTTACTGAGTATCCACTCATCCCCAGTTGGTTCATGTATGTCACCCATCTTCGAAATACCATTCGATCTTTTGAAAATCCTCAGCAGCCTATTGCTCTTAAAATTCTCGCTTGCTTGCACTATGGTTAATCCCATATGTCTCGTAATCTTAATGGCATCCCTTGTCATTATCATTTTGAGTCCGTTGATTCAATATGTTTGCGAATGGCCGCAATCATCGTTGATCCTTATAAATTACCTTTCCGACTGAGCTGCCATTCTTTTAACTGGAATTGGTTCTCGACCAATCAAATTGCCATTGATTGTACCCCTAAGGCTATTCAACTTATGCATCCCTAATCAGAGCATTGCTTCGGATCCCTCGATTTGGAAATCATAATTCCTTTGCATTTGAGCTTTGAGTTAGTCAGTTGTTTCTATAATCTGATCTCCTTGCATTCTTCTTCCTCTAGTGGAGTACCGATGCTCACGTCAGATCCCTTGTGGACCACCAGATCCTTTGTTGGATTTTATCCGACAGCGTCCTTCATATTCAATAAGCCTGTGAGCCTTTCCTCGAATACATAATGCCTTTGGTAAATTGTATCCTCTGCTTTGTCAACTATGCTCTACTTTCGAGCCTGTGTTATTTACTCCTGAAGTTTGTGGTATATGTTCCTAAGAGGCCCCGATGGGTTGGACATATGCCTTCTCTAATCTGTGTGAACCCGGAAACTACTACGGGTCATACTCTACTGGTGTTATGTCAGAAAAAATTTCAACACACAACTTCGTTGAAGGCGAGAAGTGAATGAAAGGTTATGCATTAAAGAAGTGGGAGTCGACCTTGAACTTTGTGTTCATGCCCATGGACGCGATGAATATCCTATCATGGAAGCTTCTTGTAATAATAACTATTTCTTTGATAACTATCATATGGTATCTGTGACTTGATCCTTTGCAACCGTGGTTCCGACCATGATTGTTCTTCTTTGATCCCATTTCTCGGACAAGTTAAAACATTTGTCTTCTACAGATCAATGCGTCTGCCCGACCTCTATTATGATCTACCTTCGAGTATTACCCCTGGTATCTCGAGGATATCATGCTATTGCTCTACATCTTATGAATTTTTGAAGAAGTACTACCTTTCCCTGTCGCTGTCACTTCATGGGTGCTGGGTTGTTTGTCAACCCAAAACACCGATAAGTGAATCGGTTCCGCACTCCGAATCAATAACTCGAAGTAATTTTTGTTGCTTATGAGTTTATTAATCCTTCAAATCATTCCTAACCTGATCATCTATATCATTATCGTGCAAACTTTTATCTACGCTACCTGGTCCTTCTTCCCGGAGCACAACTTTTGACGATGAGCCAAGCTTACGTCGATCTTCCTCATCTTGTCATTTCGCCTTGAACATCAAGCTTGATTCCGAGTGTGTGTCGTATCTGTGGTTCCAATGACCCTTTGCTTCACCATTGCTTTTTCTTGATGCCGTCGCTGTTCGATTGCTTCTTCGTGAAATCTCTCGACAATTGTGTCGTGATCATCATCAACATTTTGAGCTCTTCCAGGATATCAATTGAATTCATGAAGAGAAATACCATCCTTGCCCTCGATGATTTGTATTATCATCGACCACTTTATTGCCTCCCATTCAACACAAACTTGTTCGTGTTTCGTGTTATACCTTGAGATCCATGCTATCTAGCAATTGTTCTTCTTTACCTTGGAGTATTACCATCTTTTATGTCAATAATGTCGTGAGAATTTCACCACCTGTTATGCATTCTTGGTACAAGTGATACTTCCTGCCATCTCCGATCATTCCTTGGTTCCCGTGTTGTTTCTAACCGGAAAACCGACAATTGAACTATGCTGTGCGACTTCAAAATTCTAGCAACCCTAATGCTTTGAAGTTAATGGTCGATATTTCATTCTTAGACCATTGGTTATCGAATCACCATTCTAACATTGATCGTGCTACCTAGGCCCATATTTTGGGTGCACCTTTCAACCAATGTTTAACTGTGTATGTTTTCCTCGAGCATACCTCATTATACCATTTTATCTGACAAATGTTATCTCCTTGTTCACATAAGTGTGGAAATCCATCTTTTGAAAATCTCAATGAATTGTCGCTGAGTCAATCAGCCACCTCCTCACCTCTTCTTGATTTAGTGATGTACTCTTGTTTCGGAACTCGCTCTCATAGTTCATTTCCCGAGAATCTTACATTGTCATCTTGTCAATTTGTGTTGTACCTTTTCTTCTCAGGCATCCTAAGTCGGAGGTATCCTGACACCAATCGGATCTGAACCTCGGTCAGATATGATGGTTGGAACATATTTCCAGGAGTTATAACATTGGTCTTTATATGACTTGGTAAGGTGATGTCATGCCTAGCACACCTGACCGGAGGACCTATTGTTATAGTTTCCTTGTTAACAAGCTTAGCGGTTCATCCATGAGGAAATCGTAAGACTTATTTTATAAGTTGTTCCTGATGAATCCTTTGTGTATGCAAAGTCTGACCTTTGCTTGAAGACCACGACAATGCTACCTCGAAGCATGTATGTGGTACTCCTATCATCAATAAGAACATTTGAAGCATAGTGCTAAATTTTCCTTATCAGTTATCCAAACACCGTTGTATGGGTACATATCGTGATTCTTCTTATCCCTTTTATCTGAATGGTCATGCCTTTGGTCTCGTGTCATGGGTATCATTCTCTACTTGTCCTTGGTAAGGATATACCCTTGAAATATGTGTTTAAACACATTTTCCCTTCCATTGTTCTGTTTAAACCTGATAATCACTTTTCCTTTCCATTGGTTTGTTTAAACCTTCTTGTGATCTATATAATATAAGCAGTAATATATCCCTGCTTATGTAAACACCTCGTTGTACCACTATGTCAGAAAGACCCTGTTACTTTTGTTGATGACATTCCGGTAACCACCGATGGACGAGAACTTTGCCTACTGGTCCGCCTCGTTCAATGAGCAGGAAAATGGTTCTCTTTGTCCCTCGCCCTTGGTACCTATATTGTTGCCGACATGACCGACAGACTATCCTCTGACATGCCTTGCTTACATGATCATGCAAGATGTCACCGACCTTCCTACTTTTAACCACATGGTGGGCCCATAACCCACAGTTCCACATGATCGAAACCTGACTCTTCTGTACACCCCCTATTCGCAAGGTTGTTCCTCGCGCGTGGCCTCATATGTAGTTCATGGACCACCTTCCTAGTGATCTATTCTGGTATCAAACACAAAACTTACCCCATTGCTCTGGACCCCCCTTTTACACTTTGTTTCAGGCTTCGAATGATTGCCTACCCGCTTGAAACTTCTCATGGTACTTTCTTACTTTGCTCTCAATATTTCGTTAAGTTTCAGTTCGAGAGTTACTTTCTGCCACCTTCCCCGATGTTAGCTACCAGATAGTCAACCTTGCAGAGGTTCGTTGTCTCGGAATACCCCCTTTATTCTTTCGTAAGTACGATGGAGTTCCCAAAGAAAGGATGCCGACTTCATCATGATGGCTGGAAGCAGAGTAATGAAGACATCAATGTAATGGATCGATCTCTTTGAGAAGAGCAGCCAAGATCGAGAAGATCCGTTAGGATTTGTAACCAGACCTTTCACCCTTACTCCCCTCTTAAATCTCGGGACGAGATTTCTTGTAGTGGAGGAGAATTGTGACGCCCGGATAATTAAGCTACAGTAAACCTCTGCTAATGATGCCACATCACCTCAGTTACTGTTGATAAACTCGCGTTAGTTCAAAATGATTCAGATTCAAATTTTAATTAAAGGCAAACAACAAAAGTTTTCGAAAGTCAAAACTATAATGTTCTTAATGCGACAAATGAATCATGGATAATATTGGTGAAGAAACAACATCTTTATAAAATAATTAAATACCCGAAAGTGATTAAAACAACAGCAAAACAATTAATTATACTCCTATTATATTTTATAAAATACTAAACTATTTTAGCTAGGTGCCAAAGTTATTATGGCAGTGGTATAATTAATGTTACTATTTTAGGTGCTAGTTGAATGTTTTACAAAACTAAAGCAATATGAAAAATAAAATTTAAACAGAAAAGAAAAATAAGAAAAGGGAAGAGACTAAACAAAAATAATAATAATAAAGTAAAAGGGGGGAAGCCACAGGCCAACTGGGCCACCCGGCCCAACTCCTACCCTGGCCTGACTGGCCCACCCCGCTCTCCATATCCCCTATCGGTCGAAACCCTAGCTACCCACGGTTCCACTCCCCCCACTCGCTCGCTCCCCCCACTTCCCCCCGGTTTCTGGATCGGGGAAAACCGCTCCGACCCCATCGTCCCTGACTCCGTCGCCCCTGCCGTCGCCGGCGTCGCTCGATGCCCTGATGCCCCGTCCTCGGCCTCCTCCCCGCTCTGGATCTGGGCGCCCACGGCGCCCGAACGCCGTCGTCAGAGCCACCGCACCGGACGCCATCGCCTACGTCCACCCCGCCGCCGGATCTCGTCGCCCCGCCGCACGTCGTCGCCATCCTCCTCCCCATGGGTCGCCCCCGAGCCCACTGCCATGCCCCTCCCGCTCCCCTGTGAGCCGCCACCTCCCTCCTCCCTCTCCTCCTCTGTGTGTGCGTGTCGCCGTCACCGCGCGCTCGGCGTCCCGCTCCGTCGTTGCGGCGCACGGCCGCGCGCGAACCCCTGCCGCGCCGCCCGCACCCGCGCCCGGAGCTCACTCCGCCGTGGCCTCCCCCGCCTCCACCTGGCCGCGCCCGTAAGTGCGGCCACATTGTGCGCGCTCGCTCCCCTCGCCCTGCCCCCGCCGTCCCGCTGCGACCGTCGCCGCCTGCACGTGCGGCCACAGCACCTCGCCCGTCCGCCCCGCCCACCTGCGCGGCGATGTCGCTCGCCGGCGCACGCGCGCCCACGGCTCGGGTCTCCTCCGCCCCGTTGGCCTATTCCGGCCGGCGCTCGTGCGGCCCCTGGCCGCCGGCGCCTGCGCCCGGCTCTGCCGCGTCACCTCGGCGGGTTACGCCCGCACCCTGGGGCTCCGCCCCGTTTCGCCAGCGCCCCAGCGCCCCCATGCCCATAACCTGTTCGCCCGTTAGGCCCCTAGGGCCAATGACATGTGGGGCCCGGCCCCAGAACGTTTTTATAATAAATAAATAAATATGAATTAATAAAATTTATAATTAATTAATTAGTGAATTAATTAAGTTAATTAATCGGATTGACTTGTTAGTTTAATTAAACAGTAATTAGTTTAACTAAACCCTAGTTACCTAAACAGAGTATGACAGGTGGGTCCCACTGGACCCACACGTCAGTATGACCAGTCAACACCTCTGTTGACTGTTGACGTCATGATGACGTCAGCATGCACTATTCTGGATAATGTTGAATTAAACTAATTAAATAAATTCTAAAAATGATTTAAAACTTTAGAAAATCATATAAAATAAACCGTAGCTCAGATGAAAATACTTTCTACATGAAAGTTGCTCAGAACGGCGAGACGAATCCGGATACGCAGCCCGTTCGTCCACCACATATCCCTAGCATAGCAAACGTGCAACAATCCCCTTCCAATTCGTCTGTCCGAAAACGTCAAACACCGGGAATACTTTCCCGGATGTTTTCCCCCTTTGTCAGTAGCACCTACTACTACGTTAGGTCACCTCTAGCACCACGTAATGCCATGTTACACTTTGTGATGCTTTGATTGCTCTGTTATTTATTGTGTTCCCCCTCCGTTACTTCTTTCCGGTAGACCCCGAGACTGCCGGCGACCCCCAGTTCGACTACGGTGTTGACGACACTTCCTTCTTGCCAGAGCAACCAGGCAAGCCCCCCTTGATCACCAGATATCGCCTATTCTTCTCTATACTGCTTGCATTAGAGTAGTGTAGCATGTTACTGCTTTCCGTTAATCCTATCCTGATGCATAGCCTGTCCTTGCTACTACTGTTGTTACCTTTACCTGCAATCCTACATGCTTAGTATAGGATGCTAGTATTCCATCTGTGGCCCTACATTCTTGTCCGTCTGCTGTGCTATACTATCGGGATGTGATCACTCGGGAGGTGATCACGGGTATATACTATTACTTTATACATGATACATGTGGTGACTAAAGTCGGGTCGGCTCATGGAGCACCCACGAGTGATTCACGGATTGGGGGCTGAAAGGACCTTTGTCCCGACGGCCCTCTGGGTGAATCTTTGTGGCGGAGCAACAGGGCACGTTGAGACCACCTAGGAGAGAGGTGGGCCTGGCCCTGGTCGGCGTCCGCGGTTACTTCATCATAACACGCTTAACGAGATCTTGGTATTTGATCTGAGTTGGGTCGTTGACCTTATACGCACTAACCGCCACGTGGGACAAGATATGGGCAACCGGCGTCGTGGTATCAGCCGAAGCTCTTTTTGACGTCAGCGACTGAGCGGCGCGCGCCGGATTGGACTGGAACGCCTACTCTTGTATAAGGGAGGCTAGGTCTGCTTCTGGCCGCGTACGCAACGTGCAGGTGTGCAATGGGCGATGGGCCCAGACCCCTGCGCGCATAGGATTTAGACCGGCATGCTGACCTCTCTGTTGAGCCTAGGTGGGGCTGCGACGTGTTGATCTCCCGAGGCCAGACATGACCCAGGGAAGTGTTCCCGGCCAGAGGGATCGAGTGTGTCGGGTAATGTGGTGCACCCCTGTAGGGAAGTTTATCTATTCGAATAGCCATGATCTTCGGTAACAGGACGACTTGGAGTTGTACCTTGACCTTATGACAACTAGAACCAGATACTTAATAAAACACACCCTTCCAAGTGCCAGATATAACCCGGTGATCGCTCTCACACAGGGCGATGACGAGAGGATCACCGGGTAGGTTTATGCCATGCAATGCTACTTGGTGAACTTACCATCTACTCTCTTCTACATGCTGAAAGATGGAGGTGGCCTAAAGCGTAGTCTTCGACAGGATTAGCTATCCCCCTCTTATTCTGGCATTCTGCAGTTCAGTCCACCGATATAGCCCCTTTACACAGATACCCATGCATATGTAGTGTAGATCCTTGCTTGCGAGTACTTTGGATGAGTACTCATGGTTGCTTTTCTCCCTCTTCCCCCCCTTTCCATTCTACCTGGTTGTCGCAACCAGATGCTGGAGTCCAGGAGCCAGACGCCACCGTCGACGACGACTCTTACTACACTGGAGGTGCCTACTACTACGTGCAGGCCGCTGACGATGACCAGGAGTAGTTTAGGAGGATCACAGGCAGGAGGCCTGCGCCTCTTTCGATCTGTATCCCAGTTTGTGCTAGCCTTCTTAAGGCAAACCTGTTTAACTTATGTCTGTACTCAGATATTATTGCTTCCGCTGACTCATCTATGATCAAGCACTTGTATTCGAGCCCTCGAGGCCCCTGGCTTGTATTATGATGCTTGTATGACTTATTTTATTTTAGAGTTGTGTTGTGATATCTTCCCATGAGTCCCTGATCTTGATCGTACACGTTTGCGTGTATGATTAGTGTACGATTGAATCGGGGGCGTCACAATTAGCTACTCTTGGTGCTGCTGTAGATGAGCTTGCATGTGGAATTCTTAGAGTTATAAGTAGTTGAATGCTTGATATGGCCTCTATGCATCCCTATGAGTAGTTGCTATCAATCTTGTGAAGTTTTGTTGACAAAAAAATTTGTGACCCCGAAATTTTCAGAAAATTGTACGCAAATATGATGAACCTCTTTGGAAGGAGTTCTTCGGGGAGGAGGTCCTCGGAGGCATCTTCTAGTAGCAGCTCCATTTGTTGGTCTTATGTTGAACCAAGTGAAAATTCCATACGAGATGGCGCCACCAAATCATGTGTATGGCCATGGATTTTATGGTGCGTGTAGGTATTAAAGAATAATTTGAACAATACGTTCACAATGCCGAGCTCGGTCCCTATGTTGCAGATAAGTGCAACCAACACCTCAGCCTCATTGAATCATTTACTAAAGAATTTAAATTCCATCCTCGTGAGTCTAGAGTGTCGTTTAAACTGTACGACTATCCTTTCACTCTACCCTTAGAGACATTTTCTAACTACTGCAAAATTCCATTTTGGGGTTCGTTGGATGAACCACCAAGATCTGAGTATGAGATATTCTTGACCAGCCTTTGCTATGGTGAGACTAGAGGAGTGACGTAAGGTAGAATAAAGAGCATTCATTTTCTCTTAATACAATACTTTGCACTATTTAATGGAAAGTGCATTGTAGGCAAACAAGATAGTAGTACACTTTGTGCTCCCGACTTGAGCCTCATACGCACCGCTCTCACCGTTATAAAAGTTATAACCTTGGAGCGATTGTTGCACGCAGGTTGCAACACAACGCTGGCAGTGGATATTTTTATGGTGGAATTTATGCCACACGTTTAGCAAGGGAGCTAGGTGTTTCACCTTGGCCTTATGACCCCATCCTACCCACACAGTACTTGGACTTTGATGCTATGAAACGTCATAAGATCCTTAGTGGCGAAGCCCATAATTTTACATATAACCTGTTGTTTAATAAAAAGTCCGTTGTGGACACCTTTTTGCCTGTACCTGCTCTCTTTGATGTTCACAGCAAGGGAAGATATTATGTTCTTGAGAGCGAGGTACGAGCGCATAACGCGGAGATTATGGTTGCTTGGCGGGCTGAGGCATCTACACCTAGAGCCTCCATGAGCTATCACTCCGACCACTATGCAGGCTACTGACGGTGATTACCAAGTTAGGCCAAAAGCCTAAGCTTGGGGGAGTACGTATTTCCACCGACATTACATTCATGTTTACACATTTCATTCCAATTGTCGGTGTTCACACTTTTTCATTGTATTATCCATGTTAGATTTATTTTCTCGCTGTTTTCTTGTGTGTTTGAAAAACTTTGAGAAAACCCAAAAAGATTTGTTTCTTCTTCTTTTGCTTTTTGGGAGCTTTCCCATGTAAATAGTTTTTCTCGTTTTTGCTTTTCTTTTCTTTTTATTTGCTTTCTTCCATTAATACCAAAAACTCCAAAAATATTTCAGTGTGTTTCTCTAAATTTCTTTTCTGTTTATTAAGTTGTACCGAGGAGAAGACCACGGTGAAAATGTTGAGTGGCTCTCACATGCATTATTGTTGATCTTACAAAGAGCCCATACCTTGCTTTCTCCTTTTGAATAAAATGTTTGCAAATTCCAGCTTAGTCCACGACACTCTTGCACTATTATTATTTTCTCATCATTCGGTCGTGCAAGTGAAAGGCAATAATGACGATATCTGATGAACTGGCTGTGGCAGGGAGAAACGGGTATGAACTCAACTTGTTCTGTTTTTGTAAATATGTTTAACCAAGTATCCATGATTCAGCCTATTATGATCAAACATGTTTACAATGACAATTAGAGATCATAGTTTCTCATGCCATGCTTAAGTAGCTAGGAGTGGATAATGATTTATCTTGGGTGTCAGCATTGCGTTAAAATGATTGTGATGTAGTATGATGATATGGTATCCTCCTCTGAATGTTCGAGTGGCTTGACTTGGCACATGTTCATGCATGTAGTTGAATCAAAACCTACATAGCCTCTATGATATTTATGTTCGTGGTGTTCATATCCTACTCATGCTAGTATCCAATGTTACTTATGCATAAAGCATGTTCATGACCGTTTTCGCTCTCTAGCTGGCTACTTCTCAACTTAATTGCTAGGCTTCGCATGTACTAAGCGGAATTACTGCTTGTGCATCAAAATCCTGAAACCCGAGTTATTCTAGATGAGTCCACCATACCTACCTATATGCGGTATTACCCTGCCGTCCTAAGTAAATCTGCATGTGCCACCTCTAAAAACTTCAAATAAATATCCGTTTTTGTGTGCCTGGATTGTTCATAGAGCGACAGGAGGTAGTCGGTATCTTCCATGCTAAGTGGGTTATTCTCATGATGAGTGTTTATTCACACGTCCTTGCACGAGAGGGGCGGTAATAGGGATTCCCAGTCCCAAATTCAAATTGCAAATAATTAAACAAAACTCCCCCAAGACTGTTGTTGGTATGGACGGTACCCGTGGATTCGGATCAGCCGTGGAGGGTGAGTAAACATTTACTTTTATCGCTTGGGAACCGCCACTAATGTGTTTAGCATGGAAGATATCGATAACTAATGGTTGCGAAGTAAACAAGAAGGGTGCATTTCTCAAAATTTCATTTACCTCTGTTTTAAAAACTTGAGCTCTGGCACCACTGCAAATCACTACTTCCCTCTATGAAGGGACTATCTATTTACTTTTATGTTGTGTCATCACCATCTCAAATAAGCGCCAGATCCTGAGAGCACTATTGGCATCCTCATGAATTGTGTGTAGCTAATGTTGGGTGCATCATGACTGGATCTTTTCTACCATGAATTACAATGTTTAATCGCTGCTTGAACTTTGGAGGTGCTCTGCATTTATGTTTTGCGGACTCAGAAAGGGCTAGCGAGATACCACTATTGTCATATTATATCATGGTTGTTTTGACAAAGTGTTGTCGTTTGAGATATCTTATTATTGCCCACTAGTTGATTATGCCATTGATATGAGTTAATATAATTCTTAAGATTTATTGTCAACATGGTTAGTCATGATCTTGGCTGAAAACCTGGGTGCTACTTAAGCTTATTTATGTAAACAAGAGCAAAAGAGTTCATAAAAGTTTTGTTTTTTAAGGATAGGTGGGAGTAGGACCCTACAATAAAGAGCAGATAGCCCGATGCCAACTGCAAGGCGTGCTTTCCTATGAACCGATTCTTAGACTACAGATCTCATCCCAACGATCTACTTGTACGAAAGAAAGAGAGATGATCTACTTGCACTTTTCCACTTTCAGTTTATCAACTGAATTGCTTGAGGACAAGCAAAGGTTTAAGCTTGGGTGAGGGAGTCCTGGACTAAGGGGTCCTCGGGCATCCGGCCTATTATCCATGGGCCGGACTGATGGGTTGTGAAGACATGAAGGCCGAAGACCGTACCCATGTCCGGATAGGACTCTCCTTGGCGTGGAAGGCAAGCTTGGCGACCAACTATGAAGATTCCTTCTTATGTAACCGACTCTATGTAACCCTAGATTCCCCCGGTGTCTATATAAACCGGAGGGTGTAGTCCGGAAAGGATATACTCATTACCATAGTCATACAGGCTAGGCTTCTAGGGTTTAGCCATTACGATCTCGTGGTATATCAACTCTTGTAATACTCATATTAATCAAGATCAATCAAGCAGGAAGTAGGGTATTACCTCCATAGAGAGGGCCCGAACCTGGGTAAACATCGTGTCCCCCGTCTCCTGTAACCATCAACCTTAGATGCACAGTTCGGGACCCCCTACCCGAGATCTGCCGGTTTTGACACCGACATTGGTGCTTTCATTGAGAGTTCCACTGTGACGTCGACGAAAGGTTCGATGGCTCACCTTGTCCTTAAAGACAACATCACCTCCGAGGGAGTCCTAGCCCCAGGCCAAACCCTTCAGCTGGGCGACTTTACCATGATCGCCCGTTCGGCCGTTGAGCCGACGATGACCTCTCGGGCTATCGAAAACCCCCTTCGCATCAACTCTGAACACTCCAAGCAAATGGATTCGGCAGAGTTTTTGTCCTTGAACGAGCTCCTAGATTGCATCGCCGCTTTGGGAATCGCCACAGATTACGATCGGATCGGGCCTAAAACCGTTCAAGGAGAAATCAAAACTCCACCGGTCACCCACCAGATAGCGGTAGTCAAGGAGCAGGACGACGAGTCTTCTTCTATATCAAAGACGGACTATGTTCGGATCGCCGATCAGGAAGAACCGGATACCCAACAGTGAAAGGATGCGACCAGCCCTCCGAACATAGAATCGGACGGCAGTCCTAAACAATCAGAAGATACTCTGGAGCCCGGTCTGTTGAGTCTGGAAGGTCTTCAGACTCCGGATGATCGGTCAGGTCAGGGTTCGGATTTAATTCCACCCACCCACCCGGACATAGACGCTCTCATGAGAATAAAACAACAGTCTCAGGAAACGGTCCACCACTTCTAGGCCATATTTCTCCTTGTCAAAGACAAGGTAAAAGATTGCTGCAACAAGGACGCGATATCAGCGTTCTGCAACAATTGCGCGGACGAAGGAATCCTCAACGCCATCAATCGCTGCTGCATACTGAAGTTCGCTGACTTAGCAACTATCGTATAGAAGTACAGCGCGATGGAAAGCGCCTGGAAAACTCAGGCAGCTTGCTGGGAACCGTCGGTCCCAACTCAACTCCTCCTACAGGCGAAGAGGGCGCACCCCCGTGGCACACCCAGTCCAACAGTCAAGAAACATAAACCCATTACGCAGCACGACACCGTTCTGGAGGGATGGCTCAATGGCCCATGCAAAATACACACGACACCAGATACCGTGGCAACCCACAGCCTTAGAGCTTGTTGGATACTCCGGCAGGTAGCCAAGAGCGGCGAGGGCATCCTTATCAAGGACACCCCAGAACAATAATAAAATGGTTATTATTGTATTTCCTAGTTCATGATAATTGTCTATTGTTCATGCTATAATTGTATTAACTGGAAACCGTAATACATGTGTGAATACATAGACCACAACATGTCCCTAGTAAGCCTCTAGTTGACTAGCTCGTTGATCAATAGATGGTTATGGTTTCCTGACCATGGACATTGGATGTCATTGATAACGGGATCACATCATTAGGAGAATGATGTGATGGACAAGACCCAATCCTAAGCATAGCACAAGATCGTATAGTTCGTTTGCTAAGAGCTTTTCTAATGTCAAGTATCGTTTCCTTAGACCATGAGATTGTGCAACTCCCGGATACCGTAGGAATGCTTTGGGTGTACCAAACGTCACAACGTAACTGGGTGGCTATAAAGGTGCACTACAGGTATCTCCGAAAGTGTCTGTTGGGTTGGCACGAATCGAGACTGGGATTTGTCACTCCGTATGACGGAGAGGTATCTCTGGGCCCACTCGGTAATGCATCATCATAATGAGCTCAATGTGACTAAGGAGTTAGCCACGGGATCATGCGTTACGGAATGAGTAAAGAGACTTGCTGGTAACGAGATTGAACGAGGTATTGGGATACCGACGATCGAATCTCGGGCAAGTAACATACCGATAGACAAAGGGAATTGTATACGGGATTGATTGAATCCCCGACATCGTGGTTCATCCGATGAGATCATCATGGAACATGTGGGAGCCAATATGGGTATCCAGATCCCGCTATTGGTTATTGGCCGGAGAGGTGTCTCGGTCATGTCTGCATGGTTCCCGAACCCGTAGGGTTGACACACTTAAGGTTCGGTGACGCTAGAGTTGTTATGGGAAATAGTATGTGGTTACCGAATGTTGTTCGGAGTCCCGGATGAGATCTCGGACATCACAAGGAGTTCCGGAATGGTCCGGCGGTGAAGATCGATATATTGGACGAAGGGTATTGGAGTCCGGAAGTGTTCCGGGGGTACCAGGCTATGGCCAGCATGACCGAAAGGTGTTTCGGGAGCCCCGGCAAGTGTTGGAGGGCCTCATGGGCCAAAGGGGAAGGGGCAAACCAGCCCACTAAGGGGTGGTGCGCCCCCCACACCCTTTCCCACGTTACTTGGGGAGGTGGGGCGCCTCCACCTGGCTTGGGAGGCAAGCCTCCACCTGCTTGGCTTGGGGGGCAAGTCTCCCTAGGATTTTCCCTAGGGAGATCCAATCTGCTTGGCCGCCGCCCCCTAGGGGAAACCCTAGGGTGCCTCCCCCTCTCCCCTTGCCCCTATATATAGTGGAGGGGTGGAAGGGCAGCCGTACCTCTTCCCTGGCGCAGCCCTCCCTCCTCATACTCCTCCTCCTCCTCCTCCGTAGTGCTTAGTGAAGCTCTGCCGGAGAACCACGAGCTTCATTGCCACCACGCCGTCGTGCTGCTGGAGTTCTCCCTCAACTTCTCCTCTCCCCTTGCTGGATCAAGAAGGAGGAGACGTCCCCGGGCTGTACGTGTGTTGAACGCGGAGGCGCCGCCCGTTCGGCGCTAGATCGGATCTTCCGCGATTTGAATCGCTGCGAGTACGACTCCATCAACCGCGTTCTTGTAACACTTCCGCTTAGCGATCTTCAAGGGTATGAAGATGCACTCCCTCTCTCTCGTTGCTAGCATCTCCTAGATTGATCTTGGTGACACGTAGGAAAATTTTGAATTATTGCTACGTTCCCCAACAGTGGCATCATGAGCGAGGTCTATGCGTAGATTCTATGCACGAGTAGAACACAAAGTAGTTGTGGGCGATGATTTGTTCAATTTGCTTACCGTTACTAGTCTTATCTTGATTCGGCGGCATTGTGGGATGAAGCGGCCCGGACCGACCTTACACGTACTCTTACGTGAGACAGGTTCCACCGACTGACATCCACTTGATGCATAAGGTGGCTAGCGGGTGTCTGTCTCTCCCACTTTAGTCGGATCGGATTCGATGAAGAGGGTCCTTATGAAGGGTAAATAGCAATTGGCATATCACCGTTGTGGCTTTTGCGTAGGTAAGAAACGTTCTTGCTAGAAACCCATAGTAGCCACGTAAAACATGCAACAACAATTAGAGGACGTCTAACTTGTTTTTGCAGGGTATGCTATGTGATGTGATATGGCCAAAAGGATGTGATGAATTATATATGTGATTTATGAGATTGATCATGTTCTTGTAATAGGAATCACGACTTGCATGTCGATGAGTATGACAACCGGCAGGAGCCATAGGAGTTGTCTTAATTTATTGTATGACCTGCATGTCAATGAAAACGCCATGTAATTACTTTACTTTATTGCTAACCGTTAGCCATAGTAGTAGAAGTAATAGTTGGCGAGACAACTTCATGAAGACACGATGATGGAGATCATGGTGTCATGCCGGTGACGAAGGTGATCATGCCGCGCCTCGAAGATGGAGATCAAAAGGCGCAAGATGATATTGGCCATATCATGTCACTTTATGATTTGCATGTGATGTCTGTCATGTTTACATCTTATTTGCTTAGAACGACGGTAGCATAAATAAGATGATCCCTCACTAAAATTTCAAGAGATGTGTTCCCCCTAACTGTGCACCGTTGCGAAGGTTCGTTGTTTCGAAGCACCACGTGATGATCGGGTGTGATAGATTCTAACGTTCGCATACAACGGGTGTAAGCCAGATTTACACATGCGAAACACTTAGGTTGACTTAACGAGCCTAGCATGTACAGACATGGCCTCGGAACACAAGAGACCGAAAGGTCGAACATGAGTCGTATAGTAGATACGATCAACATGGAGATGTTCACCGATGATGACTAGTCCGTCTCACGTGATGATCGGACACGGCCTAGTTGACTCGGATCATGTATCACTCAGATGACTAGAGGGATGTCTATCTGAGTGGGAGTTCATTAAATAATCAGATGAACTTAATTATCATGAACATAGTCAAAAGGTCTTTGCAAATTATGTCGTAGCTTACGCTTTAGTTCTATTGTTTAAGATATGTTCCTAGAGAAAATTTAGTTGAAAGTTGATAGTAGCAATTATGCGGACTGGGTCCGTATACTGAGGATTGTACTCATTGCTGCACAGAAGGCTTATGTCCTTAATGCACCGCTCGGTGTGCTGAACCTCGAGCGTCGTCTGTAGATGTTGCGAAACATCTGACATACACGTTTTGATGACTACGTGATAGTTCAGTGCGTAATGCTAACGGTTTAAAATTGTGGCACCAAAGACGTTTTTGAAACATCGCAGATAATATGAGATGTTCCAAAGACTGAAATTGGGATTTTAGACTAGTGCCCACGTCAAGAGGTATGAGACCTCTGACAAGTTTCTTAAGCCTGCAAACTAAGGGAGAAAAGCTCAACCGTTGAGCATGTACTCAGATTGTCTGAGTACTACAATCGCTTGAATCGAGTGGGAGTTAATTTTCCAGATGAGATAGTGATGGTTCTCCAAAGTCACTGCCACCAAGCTACTAGAGCTTCGTGATGAACTATAACAAATCAGGGATAGATATGATGATCCTTGAGCTATTCGCGATGTTTGACACCACGGAAGTAGAAATCAAGTAGGAGCATCAATTGTTGATGGTTAGTAAAACCACTAGTTTCAAGAAGGGCAAGGGAAAGAAGGGATACTTCATGAAACGGCAAATCAGTTGTTGCTCTAGTCAAGAAACCCAAGGTTGAACCCAAACCCGAGACTAAGTGCTTATGTAATGAGGGGAACGGTCACTGAAGCAGAACTACCCTAGATACTTGGTAGATGAGAAGGCAGGCAAGGTCGACAGAAGTATATTGGATATACATTATATTAATGTGTACTTTATTTGTACTCCTAGTAGCACCAGGGTATTAGATACCGGTTCGGTTGCTAAGTGTTGGTAACTCGAAATAAAAGGCTACGGAATAAACGGAGACTAGCTAAAGGTGAGATGACGATATGTGTTGGAAGTGTTTCCAAGGTTGATGTGATCAAGCATCGCATGCTCCCTCTACCATCGAGATTGGTGTTAAACCTAAATAATGTTATTTGGTGTTTGCGTTGAGCATAGACATGATTGGATTATGTTTATCGCAATACGGTTATTCATTTAAAGAGAATAATGGTTACTCTGTCTATTTGAATAATACCTTCAATGGTCTTGCACCTAAAATGAATGGTTTATTGAATCTCGATCGTAGTGATACACATGTTCATGCCAAAAGATATAAGATAGTAATGATAGTACCACATACTTGTGGCATTGCCACTTGAGTCATATTGGTATAAAACGCATGAAGAAGCTCCATGTTGATGGATCTTTGGACTCACTCGTTTTTGAAAAGATTGAGACATGCGAACCATGTCTATTAGTATATATGCATGAAGAAAGTCCATACAGATGGATCGTTTGGACTCACTTGATTTTGAATCACTTGAGACATGCAAATCATACCACATGGGCAAGATGACTGAAAGGCCTCGTTTTCAGTAAGATGGAACAAGAAAGCAACTTGTTGGAAGTAATACATTTTGATGTGTGCAGTCCAATGAGTGCTGAGGCATGCAGTGGATATCGTTATGTTCTTGCTTCACAGATGATTTGAGTATATGCTGAGTATATTTACTTGATGAAACACAAGTCTGAATTATTGAAAGGTTCAAGTAATTTCAGAGTGAAGTTGAAGATCGTCGTGACAAGAGGATAAAATGTCTGTGATATGATCATAGAGATGAATATCTGAGTTACAAGTTCGGCACACAATTAAGAAATTGTGGGAATTGTTTCACGACTAATACCACCTGGAACACCATAGCGTGATGGTGTGTCCGAACATCATAACTGCACCCTATTGGATATAGTGCATACCATGATGTCTCTTACCACTATCGTTTATGGGCTAGGCATTAGAGACAACCACATTCACTTTAAATAGGGCACCACGCAATTCCGTTGAGACGACACCGTATGAACTATGGTTTAGAGAAACCTAAGTTGTCGTTTCTTAAAAGTTTGGGGCTGCGACGCTTATGTGAAAAAGTTTCAGGCTGATAAGCTCGAACCCAAAGCGGATAAATGCATCTTCATAGAATACCCAAAACAGTTGGGTATACCTCCTATTTCAGATCTGGAAGCAAAAGTGATTGTTTCTAGAAACGGGTCCTTTCTTGAGGAAAAGTTTCTCTCGAAAGAATTGAGTGGGAGGATGGTGGAGACTTGATGAGGTTATTGAACCATGACTTCAACTACTGTGTAGCAGGGCACAGGAAGTTGTTCCTGTGGCACCTACACCAATTGAAGTGGAAGCTTATGATAGTGATCATGAAACTTCGGATCAAGTCACTACCAAACCTCGTAGGACGACAAGGATGCGTACTAATTCAGAGTGGTACGTAATCCTGTCTTGGAAGTCATGTTGCTAGACAACAATGAACCTACGAGCTATGGAGAAGCGATGGTGGGCCTGGATTCCGATGAATGGCTTGAGGCCATAAAACCGAGAGGATCCATGTATGAAAACAAAGTATAGACTTTGGAAGAACTACTTGATGGTCGTAAGGCTGTTGGGTGCAGACGGATTTTAAAAAGGAAGACAGACAATGATGGTAAGTGTCACCATTAAGAAAGCTCGACTTGTCGTTAAGATGTTTTCCGGTAAGTTCAAGGAGTTGACTGCGATGAGACTTTCTCACTCGTAGCGATGCTAAGAGTCTGTTGGAATTATATTAGCAGTTACTGCATTATTTATGAAATCTTGCAGATAGGATGTCAAAACATTGTTTCCTCGACGATTTTCTTGAGGAAAGGTTGTATGTGATACAACCAGAAGGTTTGTCAATCCTGAAAGATGCTAACAAGTATGCAAAGCTCCAGCAATCCTTCTAAGGATTGGAGTAAGCATCTCGGAGTTGGAATGTACGCTTTGATGAGATGATCAAAGATTTTGGGTTTATACAAAGTTTATGAGAAACTTGTATTTCCAAAAAGGTGAGTGGGAGCACTATAGAATTTCTGATGAGTATATGTTGTTGACATATTGTTGATCAGAAATGATGTAGAATTTCTGGAAAACATACAGGGTTATTTGAAAAGTGTTTTTCAATGCAAAACCTGGATTAAGCTACTTGAACATTAAGCATCAAGATCTATAAGGATAGATCGAAAATGCTTAATAGTACTTTCAAATGAATGCATACCATGACAGGATTTTGAAGGAGTTCAAAATAGATCAGCAAAGAAGGAGTTCTTGGCTGTGTTACAAGGTGTGAGTATTGAGTAAGACTCAAGACCTGACCACGGTAGAAGAGAGAGAAAGAACGAAGGTCGTCCCCTATGCTTTAGACATAGGCTCTACAGTATGCTATGTTGTGTACCGCACCTGAAGTGTACCTTCACTACAGGAAACAACTATTTTGCCATCCGCCACGGCGGACGGCAAAGGCACGAACGGCGGACGGCAAAGGCCTTTGCCGTTAGCCGCGGACGGCAAAAGGCTCCGGCAAAGTAGGCTACGGTAAACAGCTACTTTGCCGTCTGCTTCCTGGCGGCTGACGGCAAAGCCCCTTTGCCGTCTGCAGTGGACGGCAAAAATTGTGCTCTCAGTCCGTTAAGTGGCTAACGGCAGGCCTTTGCCGTCCGCCAGCGGACGGCAAACTTTGTAGTGTCTTTGCCGTCCGCCGTATGATGTCATCTACACGTCACCACATGGCAGGCCTTTGCCGTTCGCCGCTGACGGCAAACTCTTTTACTCTTTGCCGTCTGCCACTATAGGCAAATTGACCAAATTGGTCAGCTCCCAGGAAGCACATTTGGATGCCACGTGGCCTCTTTGCCGTCCGCGGCAGACGGCGAAGAGCCCGTTGCCGTCGGTGGCAGACGGCAAAGAGCCTGCATATTGGCTCTTTTTTCTGTTTTTTATTAAATCCATCAATTTTCATCACAAATATATATGACATATACAGATATATTTCACAGCAAACATATAAGATATATATGATATATATGACATAGTTCCATCACATAGATATCCAACATGCAGAGTTCCATCATACATAGTTCCATCACATATGTTCCATCCAACTACCAAGTTCCATCATACATAGCATAGTTCATCCAACTACCAAGATACATGCATAGTTCAACGATACAAAAGAAACAGAGAAAGGGATAAGGAGCACTCCATCTATGCAAGCTTTCATCAAGTGAATGAAATCTGCAAAATGAAAAATAAGAAAGTTAGAAATAGGTGACTAGAACAAGAAGAAGACTATAACAAGAAGAGTATGTCATTTATGGGCTAACTTACGTGAAATGGATCATATATGAGCTAACTAAGTTGAAATGGGTCGTTTATGAGCTAACTAAGGTCAAATGGATCGTTTTTGAGGTAACTAAGGTGAAATGGATCGTTTTTTAGCTCCCTTAGGTCAAATGGATCATTTATGAGCTAACTTAGTTGAAATGGATCGTTTTTGAGCTAACTTTGTTGAAATGGATCATTTATGAGCTAATTTAGTTGAAATGGATCTTTTTGAGCTAACTTTGTTGAAATGGATCATTTATGAGCTAATTTAGTTGAAATGGATCTTTTTGAGCTAACTTAGGTGAAATGGATCATTTAAGAGCTAATTTAGGTGAAATGGATCGTTTTTAGCTCACTTAGGTCAAATGGATCATTTATGAGCTAAATTAGTTGAAATGGATCGTTTATGAGATAACCTAGGTAAGATGGGTCATTTTGGAGTTAACCTACGTGAAATGGGCCATTTTAAAGCTAACGTAGGTAAAATGGATCATTTAGGAGCTAATCTAGGTAAAATGGGTCATTTTTGAGCTAACTTGGATGAACTGCATCATTTATAAGCTAACCTAGGTAAAATGGGTCATTTTGGAGGAAAAGAAGCTAACTCTAGGTCATTATGGTAAGCATATTGGAGGAAATAAAGCTAAGTCTAGGTCTTTATGCATTTGTTAAGAAAAACAGTAGAGAAACTTACCGTGATCAGGGAGGTGTAGGAGCGGGGTGGCTAGTGCCGCTACCTGGAGAAGGATTGTGCGATGCGTTTCTGGAGTTAAGCTGCACCAAAGATCATTTCCAATGTCTCGTTAGCATTATGACACTCAAATGTTAAGACTAGCAAGTAATGTCCATTCAAATTAAACTCACCGTGCTCCCAGGAGCAATCACTGGCATCGGCAGAGCGGGCTGACCGGACTTCTCGCACACAGACTGCACATTTGGTTTTCACAACAGAGTCATACTAGTTAGTAATGAGACTCAAATGTTAAGACTAGCAAGTAATCTGCAGAAGAAACTTACCACAAGGAGCTCGTACATGGCCCTTGCCTGCATGTCATTCCGTGCCCTCTCCTCCTCCATCATCTTTCTCGTCCTCTCCTCCATCTCCCGCTGCCTCTCCGCCGCCTCCGCCAGAAGTTTCTCCGTTCTATCTCTCTCAGTCTGTATAGCAGCCTGCAACACCACTCACATGACCATTTGTAATCATTGATGGAAGCGCACACAATGTAATGGAGAAAGATAACTGAGTACGTATCACTAACCTTGATGGCGAGTTGCACTGGCCGTTCACGAGGCCTTATCTCAGGAGCGGAGCTCGACTGGCGCGCCTTGATCTCCGGGAGAGTGCTAGGACAACGGATAAGTCCATCTCCAATGGCTATGGAGCCATGGGACCTCCCGCCACCAGATATCATCACCAGCTCTGGATCAATGGGACCCTGGCTCGGGTTAAAGTCCTCCCCTTTCCTCGCCTTCCCCTCATCTCTATATCTCACGAGCTTGTTGTGGGAGGAGATGTTGGTGAAGTTGTTTGCGTCATCGAGGTCAGACTGAGAGAAAGCCTTGACTTTCTTGAAAGAGGCAGTGTGGGCCATGGCATACAGGTCGTACACCTCTGGCACCTTATCCGCCTTATTGTAGCGTGCCTGAAAGAGAGAAACAATGAAAATTAGTAATTAAAGGGCTCAAGCTAGCATGATGAATGAATTGCATGAATCATGAAGCAAACCACATACCCAGTTGCGCCCGAACTAATATAAGTTGGAGCTGCCTTGATGGTGTGGCACACCTTCCATTTGGGCACGTTTGTCCTTGGCCTCGTTGTGGAGGGCTAGCCATTCTTTTGAGCACCACTCATCGACCAACACCTCCCAACAATCCATCCGATCCGCACCGCGGTCGACGAAGAAGGGCCCGGCGGTGTGGAGTCGGGGTCGGGTGTCGGGGTGTGGTGTCGGGGTTGGGGGTCAGGGGGTCAGGGGGTCTTCTCATTCTTCTACTACTTCTACTTCTTCTCATTCTTCTACTTCTTCTCATCCCCCGTCTTCTACTTCTTTTCTTCTTCTTCTTCTTCTTCTTCTTCTTCTTCTTCTTCTTCTTCTTCTTCTTCTTCTTCTTCTTCTTCTTCTTCTTCTTCTTCTTCTTCTTCTTCTTCTTCTTCTTCTTCTTCTTCTTCTTCTTCTTCTTCTTCTTCTTCTTCTTCTTCTTCTTCTTCTTTCTCCTCCTCCTCCTCCTCTTCTTCTTCTTCTTCTTCTTCTTCCCCCTTCTACTTATTCTACTTTTCTTCTTCTTTTTTCATCTTTTTTCACTTCCTTTAATTATGACTATTTAACTAAAACCTAACACTAGTCTAATATAATCCAATCTAATTAATCTAATCTAGCTAACTATATAACCTAAACCTAAACTAAAAACCTAAACTAATTAAAACTAAACTATTTAAACTAATTAAACCTAAACTAATTAAACTAAATAACCTAAACTAATTAATTCTAAACTGAAAAAACTTAAACTAAAAAACCTTATCTAAACAGAAAAGAAAAACAAAAAACAGAAGAAAAAAAATAGGACACAGGGGGGCGGCAGGGGCTCACCGTGGGGGGCGGCGATGGGTCGGGGAGGGGGCGGCAGCAAGGCGGCGCAACGATGGGGAGGGGAGGGGCAGCGATGGGTGGCGCTCCTCGGGGGCGGTCGACCCGCGCTGCAGCGACAGCGGCGGTTGGTCGGGCGTCGGGGGAGGGGACGGGCGCGGCGGTACGGGGCTTGGACGGCCGCGGCGCGGCTGGCCGACGTGGAAGGAGCGGCGGGGCCACGATGGAGGTTGGGGAGGGGTGCGGGGCGGCGGGGAGGCCGGCTACGCCGGACGGGGTCGGCGGCGGCGGCACGGGCTGGTGTGGGCGGGGCGATGTGGAAGAGGCGGCGAGGGTGCGGTGGAGGTCGAGGCGGCGAGGGTGCGGTGGAGGTCGAGGCGGCGAGGGTGCGGTGGAGGTCGGGCCGGGGCGGCGGGGGGCCGGGGCGGGGCGGGCGGCGGCGGCGGCGGGGTGGGAGGAGAGAACGGCGAGGAGAGAAAAAGTGAGTAACGGTGTAACACCCCGCATGTAACTTGCCATATTTGTAACTCCGACTCTTGCCATTTCCGGCTATGTGATATGTTTTTCCCTCCGTTGTCGGGTTTTGTTTTGCGTTTTGTATTTTGTTATGTCATGCATTTTCATATCATGTCTTCATGTGCATTGCATTCGCATATGTGTTCGTCTCATGCATCCGAGCATTTTCCCCGTTGTCCGTTTTCCAATCCGGCGCTCCTATCTCCTCCGGTGCACCCCTCTTGTTTTCTTTCGTGTGCGTGTGGCAAACTTTCTCGGAATGGACCGAGGCTTGTCAAGTGGTCTCGGTCCATTCCACTTTGGTTTTACTATTTGCCGCCTAAGCCTTTTCCCCCGGGTTTTCGCGAGCCCGAGGGTCATCTTATTTTAACCCCCCGGGCCAGTGCTCCTTCGAGTGTTGGTCCGAACCGAGTAGCCTGCGGGGCCACCTCGGGGAAACTCGAGGTCTGGTTTTACTCGTAGCTTGACTTATCCGGTGTGCCCTGAGAACGAGATATGTGCAGCTCCTATCGGGATTTGTCGGCACATTCGGGCGGCTTTGCTGGTCTTGTTTTACCATTGTCGAGATGTCTTGTAAACCGGGATTCCGAGACTGATCGGGTCTTTCCGGGAGAAGGTTTATCCTTCGTTGACCGTGAGAGCTTATGATGGGCTAAGTTGGGACACCCCTGCAGGGTATTATCTTTCGAAAGCCGTGCCCGCGGTTATGAGGCAGATGGGAATTTGTTAATGTCCGGTTGTAGATAACTTGTCACTTGACCCAATTAAAATACACCAAGTGCGTGTGTAACCGTGATGGTCTCTTCTCGGCGGAGTCCGGGAAGTGAACACGGTCTGTGTTATGAATGACGTAAGTAGGTGTTCAGGACCTCTTCTTGGTCATTGCTAGATGACGTCCGTTCCTTTGCTTCTCTTCTCGCTCTCATTTGCGCAAGTTAGCCACCATATATGCTTTTGCCGCTGCAGCTCCACCTCCTTGCACCATTCCCCCCTTTAAGCTTAAATAGTCTTGATCTCGCGGGTGTGAGATTGCTGAGTCCCCATGACTCACAGATACTTCCAAAACACTTGCAGGTGCCGACGATGCCAGTGCAGAAGATGGCGTCGATCTCAAGTGGGAGTTCGACGAGGAACGTGGTCGTTATTATGTGTCTTTTCCTGATGATCAGTAGTGGAGCCCAGTTGGGACGATCGGGGATCTAGCATTTGGGGTTGTCTTATTTTCAGCTGGATTTTGACCGTAGCCGGTCTATATGATTGTATTTTGGATGATGTATGGATCGTATTTATGTATTGTGTGAAGTGGCGATTGTAAGCCAACTCTTTATCCCATTCTTGTTCATTACATGGGATTGTGTGAAGATGACCCTTCTTGCGACAAAACCACTATGCGGTTATGCCTCTAAGTCGTGCCTCGACACGTGGGAGATATAGCCGCATCGTGGGCGTTACAAACGGGCGGGGGGGGGGGTACGGGCCGTTAGGTAGTGCCCTCTTTGCCGTCCGCCTATCTTTGCCGTCCGCCCTTTTTGCCTCTTTGCCGTCTGCTGGCGGACGGCAAAGAGGTGGGCCGTTAAGTTTTTTTCCAAACGGGCGGGGGGTGGGGGCCACCTCACTCTTTGCCGTCTACCAGCGGACGGCAAAGGCAAAGAGCTCGCAAATGGCAAAGAGCTTCTTTGCCGTCTGCCGTTTCTTTGCCGTCTGCTTTTGGGTAGCTGATGGCAAAGAGCTTCTTTGCCGTCAGCTAGCAGACGGCAAAGAGCCGGCAGATGGCAAATTAGCTGATTCCAGTAGTGCTTGCCATGAGTCAGTCAAGGGGTACAAGAGTGATCCAGGAATGGATCACATGATAGCGGTCGAACTTATCCTTAGTAACTAGTGGACTAAGGAATTTTCTCGATTATGGAGGTGGTGAAAGAGTTCGTCGTAAAGGGTTGCGTCGATGCAAACTTTGACACTATCCGGATGACTCTGAGTAGTAAACCGGATTTGTATAGTAGAGCAGTTATTTGGAATAGCTCCAAGTAGCGCGTGGTAGCTGCATCTACAAGATGACATAGAGATTTGTAAAGCACACACGGATTTGAAAGGTTCAGACCCGTTGACTAGTAACCTCTCTCACAAGCGAGATATGAACAAACCCCATGGGTGTTGGATTCATTACAATCACATAGTGATGTGAACTAGATTATTGACTCTAGTGCAAGTGGGAGACTGTTGGAAATATGCCCTAGGGGCAATAATAAAATGGTTATTATTGTATTTCCTTGTTCATGATAATTGTCTACTGTTCATGCTATAATTGTATTAACTGGAAACCGTAATACATGTGTGAATACATAGACCACAACATGTCCCTAGTAAGCCTCTAGTTGACTAGCTCGTTGATCAATAGATGGTTATGGTTTCCTGACCATGGACATTGGATGTCATTGATAACGGGATCACATCATTAGGAGAATGATGTGATGGACAAGACCCAATCCTAAGCATAGCACAAGATCGTATAGTTCGTTTGCTAAGAGCTTTTCTAATGTCAAGTATCGTTTCCTTAGACTATGAGATTGTGCAACTCCCGGATACCGTAGGAATGCTTTGGGTGTACCAAACGTCACAACGTAACTGGGTGGCTATAAAGGTGCACTACAGGTATCTCCGAAAGTGTATGTTGGGTTGGCATGAATCGAGACTGGGATTTATCACTCCGTATGACGGAGAGGTATCTCTGGGCCCACTCGGTAATGCATCATCATAATGAGCTCAATGTGACTAAGGAGTTAGCCACGGGATCATGCGTTACGGAACGAGTAAAGTGACTTGCCGGTAACGAGATTGAACGAGGTATTGGGATACCGACGATCGAATCTCGGGCAAGTAACATACCGATAGACAAAGGGAATTGTATACGGGATTGATTGAATCCCCGACATCGTGGTTCATCCGATGAGATCATCATGGAACATGTGGGAGCCAATATGGGTATCCAGATCCCGCTATTGGTTATTGGCCGGAGAGGTGTCTTGGTCATGTCTGCATGGTTCCCGAACCCGTAGGGTCTACACACTTAAGGTTCGGTGACGCTAGAGTTGTTATGGGAAATAGTATGTGGTTACCGAATGTTGTTCGGAGTCCCGGATGAGATCCCGGACATCACAAGGAGTTCCGGAATGGTCCGGCGGTGAAGATCGATATATTGGACGAAGGGTATTGGAGTCCGGAAGTGTTCCGGGGGTACCAGGCTATGGCCAGCATGACCGAAAGGTGTTTCGGGAGCCCCGGCAAGTGTTGGAGGGCCTCATGGGCCAAAGGGGAAGGGGCAAAGCAGCCCACTAAGGGGTGGTGCGCCCCCCACATCCTTTCCCACGTTACTTGGGGAGGTGGGGCGCCTCCACCTGGCTTGGGAGGCAAGCCTCCACCTGCTTGGCTTGGGGGGCAAGTCTCCCTAGGATTTTCCCTAGGGAGATCCAATCTGCTTGGCCGCCGCCCCCTAGGGGAAACCCTAGGGTGCCTCCCCCTCTCCCCTTGCCCCTATATATAGTGGAGGGGTGGGAGGGCAGCCGTACCTCTTCCCTGGCGCAGCCCTCCCTCCTCATACTCCTCCTCCTCCGTAGTGCTTAGCGAAGCTCTGCCGGAGAACCACGAGCTCCATTGCCACCACGCCATCGTGCTGCTGGAGTTCTCCCTCAACTTCTCCTCTCCCCTTGCTGGATCAAGAAGGAGGAGACGTCCCCGGGCTGTACGTGTGTTGAACGCGGAGGCGCCGTCCGTTCGGCGCTAGATCGGATCTTCCGCGATTTGAATCGCTGCGAGTACGACTCCATCAACCGCGTTCTTGTAACGCTTCCGCTTAGCGATCTTCAAGGGTATGAAGATGCACTCCCTCTCTCTCGTTGCTAGCATCTCCTAGATTGATCTTGGTGACACGTAGGCAAATTTTGAATTATTGCTACGTTCCCCAACAAACAGCACCCTCCAGAAAACGACGACACAAGAGTATTGACAGTCTTCGAGACATTCGCTTCAAACAACAAGCGCAAAAGGGTACTTCACGACCTCACCGAAGTCTGCCAAATCGCTGCAATAAACCCTTGGAACAACACGGCTATAACATTTAATGCTGGTGACGAACCGAAGTACAAGACAGTCCGAGTGCAAGCCGCATTAGTCCTCAGTCCCATCGTGGACGGGTTTCGACTTACCAAGGTCCTCATGGACAGCGGTAGCGGACTAAACCTCATTTATGAGGACACACTCCACAAAATGGAAATAGACAGGAGGCGCATCAAGCAAAGTAGAACAACCTTCCGAGGAATCATTCCCAGTCAAGAGGCGCGATGCGCGGGAAAAATCACACTTGACGTGGTATTCGGCACGCCGGAGAATTATCGATCCGAAGAAATCACTTTCCAAGTGGCCCCTTTCAGCAGCGGATACCACGCCCTGTTGGGGCGGGATGCTTTTACACGCTTCCAAGCTGTACCTCATTATGGGTATATGAAGCTGAAAATGCCCGGACCACATCACTCTCGTCAGTGATCCAGACATAGCACTCCGCGCTGAAAACAAAACCGCATCCCTGGCCCTTGAGGCGCTATCCGAAGCCCTCGCGGCTGAAGAATTAACCGCACTGCGCTCCACGATGGACAGGGACAATGTGATCCTCGACAAACGCCCCAAATCCACCTCCTTCAAACCAGCAGAAGAAATAGTCAAATTTCAGGTCCACCCAACGGACCCCAAGAAGACAGCATCTATCGGAGCGCAACTGAACCCAACAGTTGACGCCGCACTACGAGAATTCCTGCGCGGAAACTGGGGCATATTTACCTGACACCCTTCAGATATGCCAAGGATCCCACGCAAGCTGGCCGAACATAGCCTCAATATATTAAAGGGATTTAAATCGGTCAAGCAAACACTGCGGCGCTTTTCCGAACCCAAGCGACAAGCCATGGGGGAGGAGTTGGCCAAGCTTATCGAAGCCGAATTCATTAGAGAAATCAAACATCCGGACTGGCTGGCAAACCTGGTGATGGTACCAAACAAGGACGAATCCTGGCGCCTGTGTGTCGATTTCAAAGACCTCAACAAGGCTTGCCCTAAGGATCCCTTCCCCCTCCCTGCATTGATCAAATCATTGACGCCACCGCAGGACACGACTCACTGTGTTTCCTCGATGCATATTCCGGATACCATCAAATCAAAATGAAGGAGTCCGATCAAGCCGCAACAGCATTTATTACCCCATATGGGCCATTCTGCTTCAACACAATGCCCTTCGGGCTCAAGAACGCCGGCGCCACATGCCAACGCATGATTCAAACATGCCTGGAGAAGCAGATCGACAAGACAGTAGAAGCTTACGTCCATGACGTCGTCGTCAAAACTAAGAATGTCGAAACACTAATAGACGACTTACGTCTTACATTGCCAAAGGGATGAGATGGATGGCACGATTCGGGATAGAGACAAGTCTATCACCGAAATAATATGGGTGGGTGGCGAAAAATATCGACGCGATATCTGAGCATAACTCCTGCAAATGGTGTTTGAAACACTTGGCACCAGGGCATCACTCTGCTGGGACAGAGATGACGCCAAACATCGAAGAGCACGTATGCAAAGAAGGAGGGTGCAGGTAGTGGATCGAAACCGATGCCATCTACACTCACAAGATTAACCATTAGCGACAAGATAATAATCTATATGCATGCTATGCAACAAACAAATGCAACAATCAAGTGCAACAAACCAACGGGGCTCTATACTACCGCATTCTAACGTTCGCGCGGGCTAGGGCATCCTACAGCCAGACCTGCTCTGATACCAAGCCTGTGGCACCCCGGCGCAGAGAAACCGGAATGCCCCGTATTCCAGCCCAGAGATCGAGGAGAAGTCTTCTGGAATACGGCACTGCTTAGCATAGAACAAATCAGCTCTTTATTACAATCTATATGGGTACAAGGGGTTACATCGGCATGGCGACACTACACCTGCCACGGTTGCTCTATGCAAGCAGCAGAACAACATGAAGCAACGGAATAACTCTAGCAGCAGAACAGCGACGACGGTGATGAACTCCACTCCACAGGGACTCTGGCTGGAACGCTTATCCTAGCTCGCAAACAAGGGATCCACGGCAAACAAGCAATCAAATCCGGCATGACCTGCAAACTGGCATGACACGCCAGGTCAGTACATTGAATGTACTTGCAAGCTCACAGCAACCAAAGCAATCAAGACAAACAATTAGCATGGCAATTACAGATTATTAAGCAATGACGAACACGATACTATCAGAACCATATGGCATGTAGAACACGATACTGCTAGAACAATACGAGCATGGCATAAACATATGAACATGATGAGACTAGCATGCAACATGATGAAACTATCCTGCACCAACTTACTCTGCTCGGGTTGCATCGTAACCATCACATGCATCACTTACCATCACGAACATCACACGATCATCTCAGGATCCAATCAAGCTTGGTATTAACAATACCATAGTAATCATTTATGACCACAAGGAGCTTGACCTTTACCCTTGACTCTCGCATAACACCAGAAATATCCATCAACACGGTATCCACGATACCACAGTGATCCTCTCACGATCACATAAATATCAACCAACTTCTTTCATCATCAAACCGGGGTTGTCAAGTTATTATGATTACTGTTGACCCATAGTGTGACCAACTACGAACTGGGCCCGTATCCGCGGGCGCAGCTATCGATAGATTTAAACACACACTCTACAGAGGTTAGCACATTGTACCCACACCACGGAACCCATGGCCTCGCACTCCCATTCGGGTGGACCAACGGCGTTCCGACAAAACCGATCTACTGCCATGACACTCTCCCGGCCACTCCGACCAACTCCCCTTTGGGCTAAGTCATGGGTGGCCCCGTGCCTACCAAAGGCATCAATGGCCACCGTCGTGGCAAAACATAAACGGTCTCAAACGGGGACAAGGATCCTTACAAAAACAACGGGCACACAAGGCTTATGTCATCCTACCCGGCCAAGGTAGCACCCACGCATAACCTTCCCTCGTTGGAGGCACCGACGAGAGGCATGACAATAGACTCAGTTAGGACCCCCCATAAGGCAAGTGCGGTTGCACTGGTCAGCTCGATTTGGTGGCACCATGACTCAGCCAACAGTTGTTCAAGTTCAATTTAATCCGATTAAACTTGAATGCAATATGCTGAGCCATGATAAAATAACATGATGCAACTACAATGCATGAACATGATATCAACATAAGCATGGGGGTGCATCACAATCAACGAGCATAACAACAACATTTAACCATTTATCCAGATGGGCATGGCATACTAATGAGCATGAATATCCCAACTAGAACACTACTCATAGCATAACATGACCACTAGCATCAACAATAAATACCATGCAATAACATAACGATAAAACTACCATGCAAGCATTTAACCAACTGGGTGCAAAAGAACATGCACAACAACGGTACTCGGAACAGACGATAGTCATACACCAAAGACCATCACCAACACGTACTACTACCAAGCATGGCAAATATTAAAGTAATACTAGCATGAAGAACATAATAACAGAGTGCAAGAAAACATATCATGACGGTAACCACCGACCCATAAGCATAACCGAAATAATGACAGCACTAGCAAAACAAACAGACAGTTATTAAAGATTCACGTTGAAAACCAATGCTTCTGCATAGCTATCATGCAAATGGTGGTTGTGGCTTGCCTGGGGATGAAGAAGGCTCCGGGGAGAAGTGTGGTGAAGCCACGGAAAGATTCGCCAGAAAGGGTTCGCTCTCGGAGGGGCTGATTAAGGGCAAGGGCAAAATGGTCATTTCCAGTATTTCAAACCATAGAGGGGCGGATGAGGAGTTCGGCTGAAGATGGGGATCGTGGCCAGAGGCCATCGGAGGAGGGGGAGGGGTGTTGGAGTGGCTTTGGTGGGTTGGTAGAAGGCTCTGGTGGTGGTGGAACAGAGGGAAGGGCTCGGGGTTGTGCCAATTCCGGCGGCGGCCGGCGATGGCCGTGGTGGCCATGGCGGGGCAAGAGAGCTCCTGGAGCTCGAATGAGTGGTCGGGGAGGGAGCTGAGAGTGAGGGAGGTTGCTGGTGCTCTTGGAGAGGCTCGGGGTGGGCCTAATTGGCGGGGCAAGGCGGTTCGAGCCGAGTGTCGCCACGGCGACGTCCGGCCGAGGCTCTGGCGTGGTGCAGGGCTCACGGGAGGGCGCAGGAAGGCGAGGAGGGAGGGAACGGATGAGTGGCAGAGCTCACAGAGACGAGAGGCGCTCGAGGACACGAGGAGGAAGGCGTCGTGGCGCGAATAGAGCCGGTCGGCTACATCGCTCCCGTGGGCGCTCACTGTTCGGTGACGGGGACGGGTCATCAGAGAAGCAAACGAAGGGGGCAATGGCTCCAGAGGGACGGCGACAATGTGGGAAACACGCTAGACATGCCAGGGTGAGCGAACACGACGACCACGAGTTGTGCCCGAGCAAAACGACGCTCTAGACGTGACCAATGCTGCCAGAGCGCGTGCAAACGGCGCGGTCACCACTGTGCCCGGCAAGGAGGGGGCGCAAGAGACTGTCGCGAGTTGTCTAGTGATGAGTCCCTGCATCATATAGGCTGAGGGAGGTGATGGATCGACAGAAGAAGCTCTGAAGCTGAGTTAGTCTTCGATTAAAGTTTGTTGTATCAAACTTTATCAAGCCACTATGCTCAAAAGAGAACTGATTCGGTCAAATGGTGTTGTCTGGGATGATAGACTAAGGAAAGGCAAGAGTCCTGGGGGTTTTGGAGGCAAATAGATCAAAGCTTAATATAGTTGCTTTGCAACTGACCAAAAGGGTCCAGAATCAAGATCATGATGATGCTCTCACATGGGGTATCCACTTGAGCTCAACTTGGGCAAGGCTGAGTTATTTGGTCATATGAAGATGTTGCAAAAGGTTTCATACCAATTGGATAAACCAAAATGGTACTTGCTTCAGAAGCATTTCCACTGACCAGAAACTTGCAAAAATTCTAGAGGAATAATGGCTAGGTGAAATATGCCCAAATTTTGTGGAGATAGGTTATATGGGAAGGAGAAGGCTTAGGAAAATTTTCAGCAATAATGGAGCAATATAAAATATACTTGCTTCACTAACTGAAAATTTGGACAGAAACAAAGATTTGAAGCCGTGCTCACATGGATGCATTGCATGAGCTCCAATCTTGAGGAGGGCTTTGATTTGATAAAATGAAAGACCATGCAAAAATTCAACTCAATTGGATTAACCTAGCTAATACTTCCTTCACAACCATTTCCCTCAAACAGGAACTTTGAAAAATCCCTGAGGAAGATTGGCTAGGCAAATAAAGTTGAATTTTGGCATAGGACAATTAGTTGGATAGCAAAATATGTCCAAGAAGTTTGGGGTCAAATGGGCAAAGAAAAATATCACTTGCTTCACAATGTGCCATTTAGGTCAGAATAGGAAAGGAATTACTGGGGGATTATTTTTGAACATGGTAATAAAAAGTTTTGCCATATTTGTGGAAGATATGACCCAAAAAAATTATGAGAATTATTTGGGAATTTTAGGAATGATGGAAATATAGGTTGCTTCACAACCTAGGGCAAAATGGATTATTCCTTTAACAGAAAAAGGAATATTTCCTAGAAAAAGAATACTGAGGTTGGGCTAGGATAAAGATGGCAAGGTCTTGGGAAAGGTTTGAGGATGACAAGCCACTCTGGAAAGAAAGAAGAGTTCATCTTCTTCAGTTTCCAGACCACATAGCCACGGAAAGAGAAAACTCAAGCAAGAAATCTCAAAAAACAAAAGAAAAAGAAAGGGACAAAAATCAGGCTGTGACAGCAAGTCTGGGTACCCCCGTTCCCAGGACGCCGACATGTAGTGCACCTTTATAGTCACCCAGTTACGTTGTGACATTTGATACACCCAAAGCATTCCTACGGTATCCGGGAGTTGCACAATCTCATGGTCTAAGGAAATGATACTTGACATTAGAAAAGCTCTAGCAAACAAACTACACGATCTTGT
Organism: Triticum aestivum; assembly: GCF_018294505.1. Classification (NCBI taxonomy): domain Eukaryota; kingdom Viridiplantae; phylum Streptophyta; class Magnoliopsida; order Poales; family Poaceae; genus Triticum; species Triticum aestivum. The sequence goes on along the minus strand of NC_057805.1, from coordinate 415,864,639 downwards.
GCTATGCTTAGGATTGGGTCTTGTCCATCACATCATTCTCCTAATGATGTGATCCCGTTATCAACGACATCCAATGTCCATGGCCAGGAAACCACAACCATCTATTGATCAACGAGCTAGTCAACTAGAGGCTCACTAGGGAGATGTTGTAGTCTATGTATTCACACATATATTACGGTTTCCGGTTAATACAATTATAGCATGAACAATAGAAAATTATCATGAACAAGGAAATATGATAATAACCATTTTATTATTGCCTCTAGGGCATATTTCCAAAAGTCTCCCACTTGCACTAGAGTCAACAATCTGGTTACATTGTGATGAATCGAACACCCATGGAGTTCTGGTGCTTATCATGTTTTGCTCTTGGAAGAGGTTTAGTCAACGGATTTGCGACATTCAGATCCGTATGTACTTTACAAATATCTATGTCTCCATCTTGAATATATTCACGGATGGAGTTGAAGCGGCGCTTGATGTGCCTGGTCTTCTTGTGAAACCTGGGCTCCTTTGCAAGGGCAATAGCTCCAGTGTTGTCACAAAAGAGAGTCATCGGGCCCGACGCATTGGGAATCACTCCTAGGTCGGTGATGAACTCGTTCATCCAGACTGCTTCATGTGCTGCTTCCGAAGCAGCTATGTACTCTGCTTCACATGTAGATCCCGCCACGACGCTTTGCTTGCAACTACACCAGCTGACTTCCCCACCATTCAAAATATACACGTATCCGGTTTTTGACTTGGAGTCATTCGGATCTGTGTCAAAGCTAGCATTGACGTAACCCTTTACGATGAGCTCTTCAGCACCTCCATAAACGAGAAACATATCCTTAGTCCTTTCCAGGTACTTCAGGATATTCTTGACCGCTGTCCAGTGTTCCATTCCGGGATCACTTTGGTACCTCCCTACCACACATATGGCAAGGTTCACATCAGGTCTGGTACACAGCATGGCATACATAATAGAGCCTATGGCTGAGGCATAGGGGATGACAATCATCTTTTCTCTATCTTCTGCCGAGGTCGGGCATTGAGCTGCACTCAATCTCACAGCTTGCAATACAGGCAAGAACCCCTTCTTGGACTGATCCATATTGAACTTCTTCAATATCTTGTCAAGGTATGTGCTTTGTGAAAGACCAATGAGGCGTCTCGATCTATCTCTATAGATCTTGATGCCTAATATGTAAGCAGCTTCTCCAAGGTCCTTCATTGGAAAACACTTATTCAAGTAGGCCTTTATGCTTTCCAAGAGTTCTATATCATTTCCCATCAACAGTATGTCATCCACATATAATATGAGAAATGCTACAGAGCTCCCACTCACTTTCTTGTAAATACATGCTTCTCCATAAGTCTGTATAAACCCAAACGCTTTGATCATTTCATCAAAGCGAATGTTCCAACTCCGAGATGCTTGCACCAGCTCATAGATGGAGTGCTAGAGCTTGCATACTTTGTCAGCATTCTTAGGATCGACAAAACCTTCCGGCTGCATCATATACAATTCTTCCTTAAGGAAACCGTTAAGGAATGTCGTTTTGACATCCATTTGCCAGATTTCAAAATCATAGAATGCGGCAATTGCTAACATGATTTAGACGGACTTCAGCTTCGCTACGGGTAAGAAGGTCTCATCGTAGTCAACCCCTTGAACTTGTCGATAACCCTTAGTGACAAGCCGAGCCTTATAGACGGTCACATGACCATCTGTGCCAGTCTTCTTCTTAAAGATCCACTTATTCTCTATGGCTTTCCGATCATCGGGCAAGTTCGTCAAAGTCCATACTTTGGTTTCATACATGGATCCTATCTCAGATTTCATGGCTTCAAGCCATTTGTTGGAATCCGGGCCCGCCATCGCTTCTTCATAGTTCAAAGGTTCACTGTTGTCTAACAACATGATTTCCAGGACAGGGTTGTCGTACCACTCTGGTGCGAAACGTGTCCTTGTGGACTTACGAAGTTCAGTAGCAACTTGATTTGAAGTTTTATGATCATCATCATCAACTTCCTCTCTAGTCGGTGCATGCACCATAGAAACATCTTCCTGAGCTGCGCTACTCTCCAGTTCAAGAGGGGGTACCTCATCAAGTTCTACTTTCCTCCCACTTACTTGTTTCGAGAGAAACTCTTTCTCCAGAAAGGATCCATTCTTGGCAACAAAGATCTTGCCTTCGTATATGAGGTAGAAGGTATACCCAATAGTTTCCTTGGGGTATCCCATGAAGACGCATTTTTCCGATTTGGTTTCGAGCTTTTCAGGTTGAAGTTTCTTGACATAAGCATCGCATCCCCAAACTTTCAGAAATGACAGCTTAGGTTTCTTCCCAAACCATAATTCATAAGGTTTCGTCTCAACGGATTTAGAAGGTGCCCTATTTAAAGTGAATGCGGCAATCTCTAAAGCATAACCCCAAAATGATAGCGGTAGATCGGTAAGAGACATCATAGATTGCACCATATCCAATAGAGTGCGATTGCGATGTTCGGACACACCATTACGCTGAGGTGTTCCAGGTGGCATGAGTTGTGAAACAATTCCACATTTCCTTAAGTGCGTGCCAAACTCGTGACTCAAGTATTCGCCTCCACGATCTGATCGTAAGAACTTTATTTTCCTGTCACGTTGATTCTCTACCTCGCTCTAAAATTCCTTGAACTATTCAAAGGTCTCAGACTTGTGTTTCATTAAGTAGACATACCCATATCTACTTAAGTCATCAGTGAGGGTGAGAACATAACGATGGCCACCGCGAGCCTCAACACTCATTGGACCGCATACATCAGTATGTATTATTTCCAACAAGTTGGTTGCTCGCTCCATTGTTCCGGAGAACGGAGTCTTGGTCATTTTGCCCATGAGGCATGGTTCGCACGTGTCAAATAATTCATAGTCAAGAGACTCCAAAAATCCATCTGCATGGAGTTTCTTCATGCGTTTGACACCAATGTGACCAAGGCGGCAGTGCCACAAGTATGTGGGACTATCATTGTCAACCTTACATCTTTTGGCATTCACAGTATGAATATGTGTAACATCACGTTCGAGATTCAAAAAAATAAACCATTGACCAGCGGGGCATGACCATGAAACATATCTCTCGTATAAATAGAACAACCATTATTCTCGGATTTAAATGAGTAGCCATCTCGCATTAACGAGATCCAGATACAATGTTCATGCTCAAAGCTGGCACTAAATAACAATTATTGAGGTTTAAAACTAATCCCGAAGGTAAATGTAGAGATAGCGTGCCGACGGCGATCACATCGACCTTGGAACCATTCTCGACGCGCATCGTCACCTCGTCCTTTGCCAGTCTTAGCTTATTCCGCAGCTCCTGTTTTGACTTACAAATGTGAGCAACCGCACCGGTATCAAATACCCAGGATCTACTACGAGCGCTGGTAAGGTACACATCAATAACATGTATATCATATATGCCTTTGGCATTGCCGGCTTTCTTATCCGCTAAGTACTTGGGGCAGTTCCGCTTCCAGTGACCATTTCCCTTGCAATAAAAGCACTTAGTCTCAGGCTTGGGTCCATTCTTTGGCTTCTTCTTCCCGGCAACTGACTTACCGGGCGCGACAACTCCCTTGCCGTCCTTCTTGAAGTTCTTCTTACCCTTGCCTTTCTTGAAACTAGTGGTCTTATTCACCATCAACACTTGATGTTCCTTTTTGATCTCCACCTCCGCTGATTTCAGCATTGAATATAACTCAGGAATGGACTTCTCCATCCCTTGCATATTGTAACTCATCACAAAGCTCTTGTATCTAGGTGGAAACGATTGGAGGATTCTGTCAATGACCGAGTCATCTGGAAGATTAACTCCCAGCTGAGACAAGTGGTTGTGCAACCCAGACATTTTGAGTATATGCTCGCTGACAGAACTATTTTCCTCCATCTTACAACTGTAGAACTTGTCAGAGACTTCATATTTCTCAACCCGAGCATGAGCTTGGAAAACCATTTTCAGCTCTTGGAACATCTCATATGCTTCGTGTTGCTCAAAACGCTTTTGGAGCCCCCATTCTAAGCTGTAAAGCATGCCGCACTGAACCAGGGAGTAATCATCACTAAGCAACTGCCAGGTGTTCATAACGTCTTGAGTTGCTGGGAAAATGGGTGTGTCACCTAGCGGTGCTTTAAGGACATATGCTTTCTTGGCAGCTATGAGGATGATCCTCAAGTTACGGACCCAATCCGTATAGTTGCTACCAGCGTCTTTCAGCTTGGTTTTCTCTAGGAACACGTTGAAGTTGAGGGAAACATTAGCGTGGGCCATTGGGTCTACAAGATAGATTGTAAAGACAATTTTTAGACTAAGTTCATGATAATTAAGTTCATCTAATCAAATTATTTAATGAACTCCCATTCAGATAGACATCCCTCTAGTCATCTAAGTGATACATGATCCAAATCAACTAGGCCGTGTCCGATCATCACGTGAGACGGACTAGCCATCAACGGTGAACATCTCCATGTTGATCGCATCTACCATACGACTCATGTTCGACCTTTCGGTCTCTCGTGTTCCGAGGCCATGTTTGTACATGCTAGGCTCGTCAAGTCAACCTAAGTGTTTCACATGTGTAAATCTGGCTTACACCCGTTGTATGCGAACGTTAGAATCTATCACACCCGATCATCACGTGGTGCTTCCAAACAACGAACCTTCGCAACGGTGCACAGTTAGGGGGAACACATTTCTTGAAATTTTAGTGAGGGATCATCTTATTTGTGCTACCGTCGTTCTATGCAAATAAGATGTAAACAAGATAAACATCACATGCAAATCATAAAGTGACATGATATGGCCAATATCATCTTGCGCCTTTGATCTCCATCTTCGAGGCGCGGCATGACCACCATCGTCGTCGGCATGACACCATGATCTCCATAATCATGATCTCCATCATCGTGTCTTCATGAAGTTGTCTCGCCAACTATTACTTCTACTACTATGGCTAACGGTTAGCAAAAAGTAAAGCAATTACATGGCGTTTATATTGACTCGCAGGTCATACAATAAATTAGGACAACTCCTATGGCTCCTGCCGGTTGTCATACTCATCGACATGCAAGTCGTGATTCCTATTACAAGAACATGATCAATCTCATACATCACATATATAATTCATGACATCCTTTTGGCCATATCACATCACATAGCATACCCTGCAAAAACAAGTTAGACGTCCTCTAATTGTTGTTACATGTTTTACGTGGCTGCTAAGGGTTTCTAGCAAGAACGTTTCTTACCTACGCAAAAGCCACAACAGTGATATGCCAATTGCTATTTACCCTTCATAAGGACCATCTTCATCGAATCCGATCCGACTAAAGTGGGAGAGACAGACACCCGCTAGCCACCTTATGCAACAAGTGCATGTCAGTCGGTGGAACCTATCTCACGTAAGCGTACGTGTAAGGTCGGTCCGAGCCGCTTCATCCCACAATGCCACCGAATCAAGATAGGACTAGTAACGGTAAGCAAATTGAACAAATCATCGCCCACAACTACTTGTGTTCTACTCGTGCATATAATCTACGCATAGACCTAGCTCTGATACCACTGTTGGGGAACATAGTAATAATTCAAAATTTTCCTACATGTCACCAAGATCAATCTAGGAGATGCTAGCAATGAGAGAGAGGGAGTGCATCTTCATACCCTTGAAGATCGCTAAGCGGTTGATGGAGTCGTACTCGCAGCGATTCAAATCGCGGAAGATCTGATCCAAGCGCCGAACGGACGGCGCCTCCGCGTTCAACACACGTACAGCCCGAGGATGTCTCCTCCTTCTTGATCTAGCAAGGGGAGATGAGAAGTTGAGGGAGAACTCCGGTAGCACGACGGCGTGGTGGTGGAGCTCGTGGTTCTTCGGCAGAGCTTCGCCAAGCACTACGCAGGAGGAGGAGGTGTAGGAGGGGAAAGGGCCGCGCCAGGGGCAACGAGTTCAGCTCGCATGAACCTCCCCACTATATATAGGGGTGGAGGGGGCTGGTTTCTTTCCCTCCAAGTCCATTGGGGCATTGGAAAAGGTGGGAGGAAAGAAATCCCATCCTTTCCCTTCCCCACCGATTGTTATCCCCCTTTTAGGGATCTTGATCTTATCCCTTCGGGATATGATCTTATTCCTTATAAGGGGGGGTCTTGGTGCGCCTTGACCAGGGGTGTGGGTCCTTGCCCCCACTACCCACGTTCATGTGGGTCCCCCCATGCAGGTGGGCCCCACTCCGGAACCTTCTAGAACCTTCTCGGTACAATACCGAAAAATCCCGATCATTTTCCGGTGGCCAAAATAGGACTTCCCATATATAAATCTTCACCTCCGGAACATTCTGGAACTCCTCGTGACGCCCGGGGTCTCATCCCAGACTCCAAACAACTTTCGGTAACCAATACATTTGCCATTACAACTCTAGCGTCACCGAACCTTAAGTGTGTAGACCCTACGGGTTCGGGAACCATGCAAACATGACTGAGATGCCTCTCTGGCCAATAACCAATAGCGGGATCTGGATACCCATATTGGCTCCCACATGTTCCACGATGATCTCATCAGATGAACCACGATGTCGGGATTCAATCAATCCCGTATACAATTCCCTTTGTCCATAGGTGGTATCCCCATACCTCGTTCAATCTCATTACCAGCAAGTCTCTTTACTCATTCCGTAACACATGATCCTGTGGCTAACTCCTTAGTCACATTGAGCTCATTATGATGATGCATTACCGAGTGGGCCCAGAGATACCTCTCCGTCATACGGAGTGACAAATCCCAGTCTCGATTCGTGCCAACCCAACAGACACTTTCAGAGATACCTGTAGTGCACCTTTATAGTCACCCAATTACGTTGTGACGTTTGATACACCCAAAGCATTCCTACGGTATCCGGGAGTTGCACAATCTCATGGTCTAAGGAAATGATACTTGACATTAGAAAAGCTCTAGCAAACGAACTACACGATCTTGTGCTATGCTTAGGATTGGGTCTTGTCCATAATGATACGTCCATTTTGCATCATGCTTTTATATCAATATTTATTGCATTATGGGATGTTATTACACATTATGTCACAATACTTATGCCTATTCTCTCTTATTTTACAAGGTTTACATAAAGAGGGAGAATGCCGACAGCTGGAATTCTGGGCTGGAAAAGGAGCAAATATTAGAGACCTATTCTGCACAACTCCAAAAGTCCTGAAACTCCACGGAAGTGATTTTTGGAAATAATAAAAAATGAGCGGAAGAAATACCAGAGGGGACCCACACCCTGGGCACGAGGGTGGGGGGCGCGCCCTACCCCCCTGGGCGCGCCCCCTGCCTCGTGGGTCCCCTGGTGACCCTCTGGTGGCCATCTTCTGCTATATGAAGTCTTTCGTCTGAAGAAAAATCATAAGCAAGCTTTCGGGACGAGACTACGCCGCCACGAGGCAGAACCTTAGCGGAACCAATCTAGGGCTCCGGCAGAGCTGTTCTGCCGGGGGACACTTCCCTCCGGGAGGGGGAAATCATCGCCATCGTCATCACCAACGCTCCTCTCATCGGGAGGGGCCCAATCTCCATCAACATCTTCACCAGCACCATCTCCTCTCAAACCCTAGTTCATCTCTTGTACCCAATTCTTGTCTCTAAGTCTGGGATTGGTACCTGTAGGTTGCTAGTAGTGTTGATTACTCCTTGTAGTTGATGCTAGTTGGTTTATTTGGTGGAAGATCATATGTTCAGATCCATTATGCATATTAATACCCCTCTGATTATGAACATGAATATGCTTTGTGAGTAGTTACGTTTGTTCCTGAGGACATGGGAGAAGTCTTGCTATTAGTAGTCATGTGAATTTGGTATTCGTTCGATATTTTGATGAGATGTATGTTGTCTCTCCTCTAGTGGTGTTATGTGAACGTCGACTACATGACACTTCACCATTATTTGGGCCTAGAGGAAGGCATTGGGAAGTAATAAGTAGATGATGGGTTGCTAGAGTGACAGAAGCTTAAACCCTAGTTTATGCGTTGCTTCGCAAGGGGCTGATTTGGATCCATATGTTTCATGCTATGGTTAGGTTTACCTTAATACTTCTTTTGTAGTTGCAGATGCTTGCAATAGGAGTTAATCATAAGTGGGATGCTTGTTCAAGTAAGGACAGCACCCAAGCACCGGTCCACCCACATATCAAATTATCAAAGTACCGAACACGAATCATATGAACGTGATGAAAACTAGGTTGACGATAATTCCCATGTGTCCTCGGGAGCGCTTTTCTCTATATAAGAAATTGTCCAGGCTTGTCCTTTGCTACAAAAAGGATTGGGCCACCTTGCTGCACTTTATTTACTTTTGTTACTTGTTGCTCGTCACAAATTATCTTATCACAAAACTATCTGTTACCTATAATTTCAGTGCTTGCAGAGAATACCTTGCTGGAAACCGCTTATCATTTCCTTCTGCTCCTCGTTGGGTTCGACACTCTTACTTATCGAAAGGACTACGATAGATCCCCTATACTTGTGGGTCATCAAGACTCTTTTCTGGTGCCGTTGCCGGGGAGTGAAGCGCCTTTGGTAGGTGGAATTTGGTAAGGAAAAATTTATATAGTGTGCTGAAATTTACTGTCACTTGTTGCTATGGAAAGTAATCCTCTGAGGGGCTTGTTCGGGGTATCTTCACCCCAACCAGTGGAGCAAAGAGTTTCTCCTCAACCTACTTAACCTACTGACAATGAAAATGTCTACTTTGAAATTCCTTCGGGTATGATAGATAAACTGCTAGCTAATCCTTTTGCAGGAGATGGAACATTACATCCTGATGAGCACCTAATATATGTGGATGAAGTTTGTGGATTATTTAAGCTTGCAGGTATGCCCGATGATGTTATCAGGAAGAAGGTCTTCCCTTTATCTTTGAAGGGAGATGCATTGACATGGTATAGGCTATGTGATGATATGGGATCATGGAACTACAAACGATTGAAATTGGAATTTCATCAGAAGTTTTATCCTATGCATCTTGTTCATCGTGATCGTAATTATATATATAATTTTTGGCCTTGCGAAGGAGAAATCATCGCTCAAGCTTGGGGGAGGCTTCAGTCAATGTTATATTCATGCCCCAATCATGAGCTCTCAAGGGAAATGATTATTCACAACTTTTATGCTCGGCTTTCTGACAACAATCGCACCATGCTCGATACTTCTTGTATTGGTTCTTTTATGATGAAGACTATTGAATTCAAATGGGATTTATTGGAAAGAATTAAATGCAACTTTGAAGATTGGGACCTCGACGAAGGTAAGGAGTCAGGTATAACACCTAAGTTTGATTGTGTTAAATCTTTTATGGAGACCAATGTTTTCCGTAAATTCAGCACTAAATATGGACTTGACTCTGAGATGGTAGCTTATTTTGTGAATCTTTTGCTACTCACGTTGATCTCCCTAAGGAGAAGTGGTTTAAATATCATCCTCCCATAGAAGTAAAAGTAGTTGAACCTATTAAAGTTGAAGAAAAGACTGTCACTTATAATGATCCTATTGTTCCTACTGCTTATGTTGAGAAACCACCTTTCCCTGTTAGAATAAAGGATCATGCTAAAGCTTCAACTGTGGTTCATAAAAGTAATATTAGAACCTATACACCTCCTGAGCAAGTTAAAGTTGAACCAAATATTGCTATTGTTAAAGATCTCTTGGCTGATAATATTGATGGGCATGTTATCTATTTCTGTGATGAAACTGCTAGAATTGCTAAACCTTGTGCTAAAGATAAACATGGACCTGTGGTAGGCATGCCTGTTATTTCTGTTAAAATAGGAGATCATTGTTATCATGGCTTATGTGACATGGGTGCTAGTGCTAGTGCAATACCTATTGACTTATACAAAGAAATTATGCATGATATTGCACCCGCTGAGTTAGAAGAAATTGATGTTACCATTAAGCTTGCCAATAGAGATACTATTTCACCAATTGGGATTGTTAGAGATGTTGAAGTCTTGTGTGGGAAAACTAAATATCCTGCTGATTTTCTTGTTCTTGGTTCCCCACAAGATAGCTTTCGTCCCATTATATTTGGTAGACCCTTCTTAAACACCGTTAATTCTAAGATAGACTGTAAAAATGATGTTGTTACCATTGGTCTAGGTGATATGTCTCATGAGTTTAACTTTTCTAAATTTCATAGACAACACCGTGAAGAGGAATTGCCTAGTAAAGATGAAATTATTGGTCTTGCTTCTATTGCCGTATCTCCTAGTGACTCTTTAGAACAATATTTGCTAGACCGTGAAAATGATATGTTTATGAATGAAAGAAGGGAAATAGATGAAGTGTTCTTTAAACAGGAACCTATTCTGAAACACAACTTGCCTGTCGAAATCCTAGGGGATCCTCCTCCACCCAAGGGTGATCCTGTGTTTGAGCTTAAACCATTGCCTGATACTCTTAAATATGCTTATCTTGATGAAAAGAAGATATATCCTATTATTATTAGTGCTAGCCTTTCAGAGAAGGAGGAAGAAAAATTATTGAAAACTCTGAAGAAGCACCGTGCTGCTATTGGATATACTCTTGATGATCTTAAGGGCATTAGTCCCACTCTATGTCAACATAAAATAAATTTGGAGAAAGATGCCAAACCAGTTATTGATCACCAACGACGGCTGAATCCTAAGATGAAAGAAGTGGTAAGAAAGGAAATCCTAAAGCTCCTTGAGGCAGGTATAATTTATCCCGTTGTTGATAGTCAGTGGGTAAGTCCTGTCCATTGTGTTCCTAAGAAGGGAGGTATTACTGTCATTCCTAATGATAAAGATGAATTGATTCTGCAAATAATTATTACAGGTTATAGGATGGTAATTGATTTCCGCAAATAAAATAAAGCTACTAAAAAAGATCATTACCCCTTGCCATTCATTGATCAAATGCTAGAAAGATTATCCAAACACACACATTTTTGCTTTCTAGATGGTTATTCTGGTTTCTCTCAAATACCTGTGTCAGCTGATGATCAAGCTAAGACCACATTTACTTGCCCTTTCGGTACTTTTGCTTATAGACGTATGCCTTTTGGTTTATGTAATGCACCTGCTACCTTTCAAAGATGCATGATGGCTATATTCTCTGATTTTTGTGAAAAGATTTGTGAGGTTTTCATGGATGATTTCTCCGTTTATGGATCCTCTTTTGATGATTGCTTGAGGAACCTTGATCGAGTTTTGCAGAGATGTGAAGAAACTAACCTTGTCTTGAATTGGGAGAAGTGCCACTTTATGGTTAATGAAGGTATTGTCTTGGGGCACATAATTTCTTAAAGAGGTATTGAAGTTGATAAAGCTAAAGTTGATGCTATTGAAAAGATGCCATGTCCCAAGGACATCAAAGGTATAAGAAGTTTCCTTTGTCACGCCGGATTTTATAGGAGGTTCATTAAGGACTTCTCAAAAATTTCTCGGCCTCTGACTAATCTATTGCAAAAAGATATACCATTTGTCTTTGATGATGATTGTGTGGAAGCATTTGAAATACTTAAGAAAGCATTAATTTCTGCACCTATTGTTCAGCCACCTGATTGGAATTTACCCTTTGAAATTATGTGTGATGCTAGTGATTATGTTGTAGGTGCTGTTCTAGGGCAAAGAGTTGATAAGAAATTAAATGTTATTCAATATGCTAGTAAAACTCTAGACAATGCCCAGAGAAATTATGCCACTACTGAAAAAGAATTTTTAGCAGTTGTATTTGCTTGTGATAAGTTCAGACCTTATATTGTCGATTCTAAAGTAACTATTCACACTGATCATGCTGCTATTAAATATCTTATGAAAAAGAAAGATGCTAAACCTAGACTTATTAGATGGGTTCTCTTGCTACAAGAATTTGATTTGCATATTATTGATAGAAAATGAGCTGAGAACCCCGTAGCAGACAACTTGTCTAGGTTAGAAAATGTTCTTGATGACCCACTACCTATTGATGATAGCTTTCTTGATGAACAATTAAATGTCATAAATGCTTCTCGTACTGCTCCTTGGTATGCTGATTATGCTTTCTTGATGACCCACTACCTAATTCCACTCTTAAGTTGGGTGCTTCTTCTGAGAGTAGGAGAAATACTAAAAGTTAAACTGTTAGAAGTATAAAGGCAAAAGGAAAGAAGACTGGAATATCCAGCTCATGTATGAATGTCATACAAGTTTTTGATGTATAGAAGGCTGGTCAAAGATATAGTTCTTGCGAATTATGGTTAAACATGTTAATCACTAATTCTTGGGTATTGTGAGTTCATCACAAAATTGCCCGCTCGATTGCATTCTGTTGCAACTCGATGTAAGAACTACTATGGCCTGAAAGACTAGCTAGAAATGAGGTTAAGGTATACACAGGGAACATAGTAAATGTTACTATACCTTCCATCGGTGTATTGCCGTCTGTATTTATTTTCATAATTCATTTAGAGTTTTACAAACTCTATCCCATTGCATAAGGTATCTTGCAAGAAGGTTGTTCATAAGAGAACTTTTTATGTTCGATGTTATGAATAACACAAGGGCCATACTTTCATTATGAATGAGATGTATGTTATGAATATTGATAATAATACAATACCTCTGGGTTTACTTTCATAATTCATTTTAGAGTTTCATACACTCTAGCCCATTGCACAATGTTTGTTGCAAAAGAGTTGTTCATAAAAACAACAATTGTTGTTAAGTATTATGAATAACATGAAGGGCCATGCTTCCATCCAAGATGGCATGTATGTTATGAATATTGATGGTAATATGATACATCCATAACACTGACGCTAAATGTCGCAAGACTAAAAGAATACCACACAAGTGTGGCACTACATTTGGTCACATTGGAGAAACCGCATGGAAAATTCCATTATGATGGATTTTGAAGTCTTCTTGATTTTGAATCATCTGACACTTGCAACTTTCCTCCGAAAAGTGAAGTGACAAAAATACCGTTCACAGGCCATAAGGAACGAACAACAAACTTATTAGTGATCATACATTTGATGTGTGTAGTCCGATAAGTGTTGTTAGTGGTGGATTTATTTATCTTCAGAAATGACTCAAGTAGATATATGGATATTTACTTGATGAGACGTAAGTCTGGATCTTTTGAAATCATTCGAAAGGTTCTCAAAAATGAAGTAGAAGTTATTGTAACAAGAAAATTATGTTTCTGCAATTTGATTGCACAAAGGAATATTTGAGTTACATGTTTAGCGAATGTCTGATGAGTTGTGAAAGGGCTTTCATAACTTGCACCTCCCGGAACACCACTGCAAGTGGAAAGTCTGTGGAGATGTAATCAAACCATTTATGACATGGTAAGGTGAAAGATGACATAAATAAATTTGCCATTATCCCTTTTAAAGTGATGCTTTAGAGACTGCGGCTTTTACACTGAAAAGAGCTACATCGGGTCTGTTGAAATGAAGCCATGGTATGGTACGCCCAACCATGTTATATCTTTTCTTAACATTTGGAATATGGGGCTTGTGTAAAAGGTTACAAACCTATTCCAAATCAGACAAGTGCTACTTTGTAGGTTATAGCAAAATGTTGGGTATTCCTCCCTCACTATACCGAGGCAAATAGTTTTGCCGCGAAACGGTGTGCTTTTAAAGAGAATGGTTCTTTCAAAAAGGTGAGTGGGAGAATAGTGCAACTCGACGAGATAAACAGTATCTACGTCATCAGATCAAAGGAAAGAGACCTTGGAAGTAATTCCAGAGTTTCCTACCGCGACTGATACGGAAGTCTCTACAATAAAATGTATGAACTTCGGTCGAACTTGCAGCTGAACCACGTAGGCAAGGCTCGTGCAAACCTCTCAGGTGCGCAAACGAGATATTGTTGTTAGACAACATTATACCTACGATACACAAGGAAGCGTTGATGGGCCCTGACTCCGGAATTGGCTAAATGCCAATACAACCCGAGTTAGTTTCCATATAAGTGATTCAAGATTAAAACCTTGATACACCTTTCGGAAGACTTAGAGTCTAAAGAATATTTATGGAACTTAAAACTGATACGGATAAAATGTTTTATCCAAAAAGCTCGACTTGTTGAAATAACAAGTTCAAGAGTTGACTACGATGAGGTTGTTTTCATCGTAGCGATGCTTAAAGTCGGTTCGGGTTGAACTAGCAATTAATACATATTTCAATCATGAGATATGAAACATGGATGATAAAAGGATTTCCATCTGATGGAAATGAAAGCTAGGACTTGTATATGATACAGTCCAAAGTAATTTGTCGATCCAGAGGATGCTAGTAGGTATGCAAACTTCAGAGTTCCAGCAATGGACAGAAGAGAGCAAAATGGAGTTGGAATCTTCGGGTTTTGATGAAATGGTCAAAGGGGTTTTGACTTCATCAATGGGTAACGAAGATGCTTGTAATTCAAGAAAGTAAGTGGGAGCGTAATAATATTTCTAAAAACCTTATGTGCTTGGCACATTGGTAATTGGAAATAAATTTCTTGACACAAATTAGGACTTCATTTGAAAATAGTTTTTCGATGAAGTGCTTAGGCTAAATAGCCTCAATATTAGGCATGATGATCTATGGAGATAGATTTACCTAATGGGGCTAAGCAATGAATACATATTGACAAGATGCTAAAACCTTTTAGCATTTAAAACGCCAAGGAGTGATTCTTGCCAAAGTCACATGGAAAGAGTTTTTGCAAGACTCGGTGTCCCAAAACACTGATGAGTAAAATACATGATGCAGATTCCACACACTTTTGTGTTTGGATTAATCATGTATTCCATGGTATGTAAAACAACCAGATATGTCCGATACTCCCATGGTGTTGCGAGTATGGATACTAAAGTGATCAAAGTACTGATCGTGGGACAACAGTGAAAGATGTCATTGAGTACTAGAGTAAGTACTGATGATATGTTTTCTTGCAAGCGGAGATCATGAAGAGTTCGTTGTAAAATGTTACATCGATAGTCTTCATCTTTTCACCGTGCGATTTTCGATTTAAGTTAAGGGTTTTGTGTAACACACAATGTGGTGGCACAGTTAGTTGGAATTTGTTCAAACTAGTTACTGTGGCGAATTCTATAACAAGGGCTAAGTATGTTGACGCTTTAGAAGCGACAAAGAAGATGTTGAATCATATAGTTCATTCATGAACTTAGTATAGTTCCAAGATGGCTTTTGACAATGGGACACTACTGCAGGTAGTTGCTCCAAAACTCAGTCTGAGGAATCCAGGTTCGACCTGTGATTCACATACATACAAAGCCAAGTCCACACAAAATATGAATTTTGTGAAAACGTGAAAACGCGAGGACATGCAAAGATACACACGGAACTGAAGTCGTCAGATCCGTTGGACATCAGGCTATACCACAAGCGAAGCATATTTACACCGGTGTGCCACAGGTGTAAAGTGCATTAGCATTAACTAGATTATTGACTCTAGTGCAAGTGGGAGTCTGTAGGAGATATGCCCTAGAGGCAATAATAAATGATATTATTTATCTCCGAGTTCATAATTATGTTTATGTTCCATGCTATAACTGCTATGGTTCTCGAGTCTGCAATAACCACGAGGCTCGGAGGAAGACTCATATGCACGTGTGGAATAATAAACGGTAAAATGTATTCCTAGTCTGGCCTCTAAGACTAGCTCAAGTGTTGCATGATGGTTATGTTTTCCTGATCATGGGCATGTCTATGTCAGCAACCTTGAGGGCACAATGTTAAGAGAACATTTGTGTTGAATCGACCCGGATTGATGTTATGCTATGAGATTCATTCGTCACAAGTTTATTGGTACATAACACAGAGATGGTTAACGTTTGCATGATTCCTTAGACCATGAGAGTATCGAGTTTCTTCATGCTTGCTTCATGAACTTTGGGGTTTGTTAAACGTCATCCGTAAATGGGTGGCTATTACGGCGGCTTACGGGTTCATGGAAAAGTGTGTCAAGTAACTTGATAGCTCAAGATTGGGATTTGCTCCTCCGACGATGGAGAGATATCTCTGGGCCCTCTCGGTGTTACGGTATCCATCATCGTCTGGCCAGACACTTTGTGATTTGATCACGGGGATGCCGGAACACGATAACGAGAAAAGAGAACAATACCGGTAACGAGGTAACTAGCATAGTGGACAAGTTGTTGATCCACGGGAATGCCAACATGTCTCACCTCGGGTATTTGTAACATATCGCGAAGCAACAGGAATAGCACACGGCAACTGGAGGTTCACTCGAATATTTATTCGTGTGGGTATAGGGGTCAATATGGGTGTCCACGGCTCCGATGTTGATCATTGATCGGAAGGGGTTCCGGGTCATGTCTATACTTCACCGAACCTATAGGGTCACACGCTTAAGGGTCATCTATCTGCTGAATACTAGACAGGGAGTCTGAGAGAAAATCACCGAAAAAGTTTCGGACACCGAAAAGTTTCGGACAGCGGAATCGTACCGCAGAGAGAGGTCATCGGATAAGTTTCGATGATACCGAAAAGTTGTTTCGGGATACACCATTAAGTCAAATTGGTTTCGGCACATGCCTGATAATTCTTGGAGGATGCCAGAATCATTCTGGAAGCTTTTTGGAATTTTCTGAGATAAAAACCGGAAATGTTCCGGAGCTGCCGGAGCCACTTCAGATGCGTTTCGCAGATGAAAATCACTAAAACCGGAATTGTTTCGGAACGCGTTGAAAATCATTTTAGTGGGTACTGGAAATGTTCTTAGCCCACATAAATATTTTCAGTTCGATCAGACGCTGAAAAATGTCGTCGTGAATAGTGAAAATCAGCTTTATGGTTACTTTATGGAAAGCCACCTTTTGGGGCTTTGCTCCAAAAGATCTTGGGGATGACATGGATGGATAGGAGCCATTTTTTGGGCCCCTCATGGGGGTGTGGCCGGCCACATGGGGTATCCCCCCTTGGGGACCCTCTTGTTCCTTGGTTTCACTCCTAGGTCCTTGTGGAAGGACTTCATTCATGTGCATTTTGGGTTTTTTGTGAAACTACCCTACCCCCTTGGGATTTCCTATAAATAGAGGTGGAGGGGCAGCCCTCCACACTCATCCCTTGCTCTCATACACATGCCATGCATTATCTGGCTTCTTCTCTCCCTCCCACGAAAAGAGTTTCGTAGAGCCGTAAGGCTGTCTGGGTTCCGGCAGGAACTAGTTCTGGACGGCGAAGCCCTGCCGGATAGATGACACCGTATGTGTGCAACTCTGTAGAGAGATCGTAGTTTCGGTCTTAGTTCGTGAGTGCCTCCCGAAGGGCTGTCCGTGTGACCGTCCGAGTTTCGAAGGTCCTCCCGAAGGGCTGTCCGAGTGACCGTTCGAGTTTCGAAGGTCCTCCCGAAGGGCTGTCCGCGACACCGTCCGGGGGGCTGTTCGACCGCCTCCCGGAGGGCTGTCTGAGGAGCAGATGAGGGTATACATCCTCGCGGTTGGGAGGTTGTAAATCCTAGCTGCGGGGATCTGCACCGCCGATCGTCATCGACTCTACTTCCCGCTGCGCTACGAGTCGGTAACGAAAAAGATCAAACCATGTATGCAGTCTCCATAGTGGTCCTGGGCTGGTGCGTAGGTCGGAAATTTTTGTTTTCTGCTGCGTTACCCTACAGTGGCATCAAGAGCCGTGCTATGCGTAGATGCAGGTTTCGATCTAGAATACATGGAGATGTATGGGTATTGCATAATATAATTAGGTAGTAGATGAGATCTATTGCTGAAAATTATTTATGCGGGTGACAGATGAAATCTGTTACCCGAGGTTCTTGTTGCTTCCCTAGAATTTGCGTTTGCTCAATCTCGAGACAGCATGGTGGAATTTGACAAAGTTCTGGCAATCCGTGATCCTGATTGATCATGGAAGTGCTATCAGTTCTTTGGGTTCTGCCGTAGTCAAAAGAAAGATGAAATTCGCAGATGAAAGGGCATTGCAGATATGATCTGCACGGGGGTCATGCGTATGACGAAGTTTAGTATGGGGCTCGAGATTTAATTATCCCGTGTTTCATACACCCCGAGATGTTAATGTAGCAACTTGAATAATCATACTTGATGATAAAACGTTGGTAGCTGCGGTTTAAGTCAAAACCTTAGAAGCCACGTAAAATAAATTTTGCATAAACCTATTAGAGGCGTCTAACTTGGTTTTGCAGGATGTGCATGTGATGTGGTATAGCAGTGCTCATACTAATTCGATTATGTATGAGATGACTATATGATGTAATTTGATTAACATGACCTGCGTGTCATGATTCGGCATGATGGCTGGAGCCATATGATTGCACTTTAATGACCTGCGTGTCAACCTTGTTGTAATGCATTATTTTGTTAGCTATAGAGATAGCAATATTATCTGGTGCATCGACAAGGTGGTGGCAATCTTCGCGAAGGTGAACACCGACGCGAATGCCGAAGACGAAGAAATGAAATACTTCTCCGTCAGAAAGGGCTATACCATATCATGCTATTATGAATTGCCTGAGATGTTTATCCCTTATGATGCACCCTTCTTGATTGCGCGGTAGTCGCTTTTATTAGGGTGATCTCTCACTTAAAATATCAAGTAGTTAGTGTTCTCCCAAGTGTAGCACCGTCACGGCACCTATCTTTTCGGGGTGCGCCATGGATGCATGGGTACGAACGATTAGAGAAGTGTGAGGCGGGTGAGGTCAGACCTCGCAGCAAGATCACTTGGTTGTCTTGACGTTCATGGCAGGATCGTCCTGAGCTCGGAACACACGCATCGAAAGATGAGCAAGAGTCACATAGAGATGTGATCGGCAAGTTGGCCTACCGATTAAAATTCCCGTTATGAGATGATGATTCTATGGCGATGAATTGAAGTCTGGATCTTGTATCACTCAAAATTAATTGTGAGAGATATTGATTTGAGTGGGAGCGCACTGTTGAATTAACATGTTTAATTCTCAGTGCAATTAATTATGAACACTGTCTAAGTGTTTCTTGCATAATAGTTGTAGAATAATGGCTCGCATTTCCACCTTCCCTATTAAAATTGAATAGCTGTTAAATATCTGGTTAAAACTTTACGATTGGTAACGTAATATGAGGATTGTCCTCAAAAGTGCCGAGAAGGACATTGTCCTATCGCATGCTTTCCGTATCCTCCCGCTAATGCTATGGATCATGTGACTCTCGTCCTTCGATCCAAAAGCTAGAATTCTGTTACAGTCAAGTGGAATATGTTTGCTTCCATGAAACCCAAACTTCGAAAGTTGGGATAGTTATATGATATTCATGGAACTGAAAATTATTTTCAGATACAAACAAAGCAATGTTTGTTTGCAAGTATTAGTAAAAGTGTTTACTATGCATTTGACTGTTGGGAAAGGGATCCAGAAGAACGCCTGTCATATAATGAAAGGTGAATAAAACAACAACTTAAAGAGAAAGGAAGTGTCCAAAGGGTGTTAGTATGACTTACACGCCTAGGAAGTCCGGGGCTAATGCCACTCTTAAGTTGGGTGCTTCTTCTGAGAGTAGGAGAAATACTAAAAGTTAAACTGTTAGAAGTATAAAGGCAAAAGGAAAGAAGACTGGAATATCCAGCTCATGTATGAATGTCATACAAGTTTTTGATGTATAGAAGGCTGGTCAAAGATATAGTTCTTGCGAATTATGGTTAAACATGTTAATCACTAATTCTTGGGTATTGTGAGTTCATCACAAAATTGCCCGCTCGATTGCATTCTGTTGCAACTCGATGTAAGAACTACTATGGCCTGAAAGACTAGCTAGAAATGAGGTTAAGGTATACACAGGGAACATAGTAAATGTTACTATACCTTCCATCGGTGTATTGCCGTCTGTATTTATTTTCATAATTCATTTAGAGTTTTACAAACTCTATCCCATTGCATAAGGTATCTTGCAAGAAGGTTGTTCATAAGAGAACTTTTTATGTTCGATGTTATGAATAACACAAGGGCCATACTTTCATTATGAATGAGATGTATGTTATGAATATTGATAATAATACAATACCTCTGGGTTTACTTTCATAATTCATTTTAGAGTTTCATACACTCTAGCCCATTGCACAATGTTTGTTGCAAAAGAGTTGTTCATAAAAACAACAATTGTTGTTAAGTATTATGAATAACATGAAGGGCCATGCTTCCATCCAAGATGGCATGTATGTTATGAATATTGATGGTAATATGATACATCCATAACACTGACGCTAAATGTCGCAAGACTAAAAGAATACCACACAAGTGTGGCACTACATTTGGTCACATTGGAGAAACCCGCATGGAAAATTCCATTATGATGGATTTTGAAGTCTTCTTGATTTTGAATCATCTGACACTTGCAACTTTCCTCCGAAAAGTGAAGTGACTAAAATACCGTTCACAGGCCATAAGGAACGAACAACAAACTTATTAGTGATCATACATTTGATGTGTGTAGTCCGATAAGTGTTGTTAGTGGTGGATTTATTTATCTTCAGAAATGACTCAAGTAGATATATGGATATTTACTTGATGAGACGTAAGTCTGGATCTTTTGAAATCATTCGAAAGGTTCTCAAAAATGAAGTAGAAGTTATTGTAACAAGAAAATTATGTTTCTGCAATTTGATTGCACAAAGGAATATTTGAGTTACATGTTTAGCGAATGTCTGATGAGTTGTGAAAGGGGTTTCATAACTTGCACCTCCCGGAACACCACTGCAAGTGGAAAGTCTGTGGAGATGTAATCAAACCATTTATGACATGGTAAGGTCAAAGATGACATAAATAAATTTGCCATTATCCCTTTTAAAGTGATGCTTTAGAGACTGCGGCTTTTACACTGAAAAGAGCTACATCGGGTCTGTTGAAATGAAGCCATGGTATGGTACGCCCAACCATGTTATATCTTTTCTTAACATTTGGAATATGGGGCTTGTGTAAAAGGTTACAAACCTATTCCAAATCAGACAAGTGCTACTTTGTAGGTTATACCAAAATGTTGGGTATTCCTCCCTCACTATACCGAGGCAAATAGTTTTGCCGCGAAACGGTGTGCTTTTAAAGAGAATGGTTCTTTCAAAAAGGTGAGTGGGAGAATAGTGCAACTCGACGAGATAAACAGTATCTACGTCATCAGATCAAAGGAAAGAGACCTTGGAAGTAATTCCAGAGTTTCCTACTGCGACTGATACGGAAGTCTCTACAATAAAATGTATGAACTTCGGTCGAACTTGCAGCTGAACCACGTAGGCAAGGCTCGTGCAAACCTCTCAGGTGCGCAAACGAGATATTGTTGTTAGACAACATTATACCTACGATACACAAGGAAGCGTTGATGGGCCCTGACTCCGGAATTGGCTAAATGCCAATACAACCCGAGTTAGTTTCCATATAAGTGATTCAAGATTAAAACCTTGATACACCTTTCGGAAGACTTAGAGTCTAAAGAATATTTATGGAACTTAAAACTGATACGGATAAAATGTTTTATCCATAAAGCTCGACTTGTTGAAATAACAAGTTCAAGAGTTGACTACGATGAGGTTGTTTTCATCGTAGCGATGCTTAAAGTCGGTTCGGGTTGAACTAGCAATTAATACATATTTCAATCATGAGATATGAAACATGGATGATAAAAGGATTTCCATCTGATGGAAATGAAAGCTAGGACTTGTATATGATACAGTCCAAAGTAATTTGTCGATCCAGAGGATGCTAGTAGGTATGCAAACTTCAGAGTTCCAGCAATGGACAGAAGAGAGCAAAATGGAGTTGGAATCTTCGTGTTTTGATGAAATGGTCAAAGGGGTTTTGACTTCATCAATGGGTAACGAAGATGCTTGTAATTCAAGAAAGTAAGTGGGAGCGTAATAATATTTCTAAAAACCTTATGTGCTTGGCACATTGGTAATTGGAAATAAATTTCTTGACACAAATTAGGACTTCATTTGAAAATAGTTTTTCGATGAAGTGCTTAGGCTAAATAGCCTCAATATTAGGCATGATGATCTATGGAGATAGATTTACCTAATGGGGCTAAGCAATGAATACATATTGACAAGATGCTAAAACCTTTTAGCATTTAAAACGCCAAGGAGTGATTCTTGCCAAAGTCACATGGAAAGAGTTTTTGCAAGACTCGGTGTCCCAAAACACTGATGAGTAAAATACATGATGCAGATTCCACACACTTTTGTGTTTGGATTAATCATGTATTCCATGGTATGTAAAACAACCAGATATGTCCGATACTCCCAAGGTGTTGCGAGTATGGATACTAAAGTGATCAAAGTACTGATCGTGGGACAACAGTGAAAGATGTCATTGAGTACTAGAGTAAGTACTGATGATATGTTTTCTTGCAAGCGGAGATCATGAAGAGTTCGTTGTAAAATGTTACATCGATAGTCTTCATCTTTTCACCGTGCGATTTTCGATTTAAGTTAAGGGTTTTGTGTAACACACAATGTGGTGGCACAGTTAGTTGGAATTTGTTCAAACTAGTTACTGTGGCGAATTCTATAACAAGGGCTAAGTATGTTGACGCTTTAGAAGCGACAAAGAAGATGTTGAATCATATAGTTCATTCATGAACTTAGTATAGTTCCAAGATGGCTTTTGACAATGGGACACTACTGCAGGTAGTTGCTCCATAACTCAGTCTGAGGAATCCAGGTTCGACCTGTGATTCACATACATACAAAGCCAAGTCCACACAAAATATGAATTTTGTGAAAACGTGAAAACGCGAGGACATGCAAAGATACACACGGAACTGAAGTCGTCAGATCCGTTGGACATCAGGCTATACCACAAGCGAAGCATATTTACACCGGTGTGCCACAGGTGTAAAGTGCATTAGCATTAACTAGATTATTGACTCTAGTGCAAGTGGGAGTCTGTAGGAGATATGCCCTAGAGGCAATAATAAATGATATTATTTATCTCCGAGTTCATAATTATGTTTATGTTCCATGCTATAACTGCTATGGTTCTCGAGTCTGCAATAACCACGAGGCTCGGAGGAAGACTCATATGCACGTGTGGAATAATAAACGGTAAAATGTATTCCTAGTCTGGCCTCTAAGACTAGCTCAAGTGTTGCATGATGGTTATGTTTTCCTGATCATGGGCATGTCTATGTCAGCAACCTTGAGGGCACAATGTTAAGAGAACATTTGTGTTGAATCGACCCGGATTGATGTTATGCTATGAGATTCATTCGTCACAAGTTTATTGGTACATAACACAGAGATGGTTAACGTTTGCATGATTCCTTAGACCATGAGAGTATCGAGTTTCTTCATGCTTGCTTCATGAACTTTGGGGTTTGTTAAACGTCATCCGTAAATGGGTGGCTATTACGGCGGCTTACGGGTTCATGGAAAAGTGTGTCAAGTAACTTGATAGCTCAAGATTGGGATTTGCTCCTCCGACGATGGAGAGATATCTCTGGGCCCTCTCGGTGTTACGGTATCCATCATCGTCTGGCCAGACACTTTGTGATTTGATCACGGGGATGCCGGAACACGATAACGAGAAAAGAGAACAATACCGGTAACGAGGTAACTAGCATAGTGGACAAGTTGTTGATCCACGGGAATGCCAACATGTCTCACCTCGGGTATTTGTAACATATCGCGAAGCAACAGGAATAGCACACGGCAACTGGAGGTTCACTCGAATATTTATTCGTGTGGGTATAGGGGTCAATATGGGTGTCCACGGCTCCGATGTTGATCATTGATCGGAAGGGGTTCCGGGTCATGTCTATACTTCACCGAACCTATAGGGTCACACGCTTAAGGGTCATCTATCTGCTGAATACTAGACAGGGAGTCTGAGAGAAAATCACCGAAAAAGTTTCGGACACCGAAAAGTTTCGGACAGCGGAATCGTACCGCAGAGAGAGGTCATCGGATAAGTTTCGATGATACCGAAAAGTTGTTTCGGGATACACCATTAAGTCAAATTGGTTTCGGCACATGCCTGATAATTCTTGGAGGATGCCAGAATCATTCTGGAAGCTTTTTGGAATTTTCTGAGATAAAAACCGGAAATGTTCCGGAGCTGCCGGAGCCACTTCAGATGCGTTTCGCAGATGAAAATCACTAAAACCGGAATTGTTTCGGAACGCGTTGAAAATCATTTTAGTGGGTACTGGAAATGTTCTTAGCCCACATAAATATTTTCAGTTCGATCAGACGCTGAAAAATGTCGTCGTGAATAGTGAAAATCAGCTTTATGGTTACTTTATGGAAAGCCACCTTTTGGGGCTTTGCTCCAAAAGATCTTGGGGATGACATGGATGGATAGGAGCCATTTTTTGGGCCCCTCATGGGGGTGTGGCCGGCCACATGGGGTATCCCCCCTTGGGGACCCTCTTGTTCCTTGGTTTCACTCCTAGGTCCTTGTGGAAGGACTTCATTCATGTGCATTTTGGGTTTTTTGTGAAACTACCCTACCCCCTTGGGATTTCCTATAAATAGAGGTGGAGGGGCAGCCCTCCACACTCATCCCTTGCTCTCATACACATGCCATGCATTATCTGGCTTCTTCTCTCCCTCCCACGAAAAGAGTTTCGTAGAGCCGTAAGGCTGTCTGGGTTCCGGCAGGAACTAGTTCTGGACGGCGAAGCCCTGCCGGATAGATGACACCGTATGTGTGCAACTCTGTAGAGAGATCGTAGTTTCGGTCTTAGTTCGTGAGTGCCTCCCGAAGGGCTGTCCGTGTGACCGTCCGAGTTTCGAAGGTCCTCCCGAAGGGCTGTCCGAGTGACCGTTCGAGTTTCGAAGGTCCTCCCGAAGGGCTGTCCGCGACACCGTCCGGGGGGCTGTTCGACCGCCTCCCGGAGGGCTGTCTGAGGAGCAGATGAGGGTATACATCCTCGCGGTTGGGAGGTTGTAAATCCTAGCTGCGGGGATCTGCACCGCCGATCGTCATCGACTCTACTTCCCGCTGCGCTACGAGTCGGTAACGAAAAAGATCAAACCGTGTATGCAGTCTCCATAGTGGTCCTGGGCTGGTGCGTAGGTCGGAAAATTTTTGTTTTCTGCTGCGTTACCCTACAGTGGGCACCTCGTGCGCTCTCCGGACTCCATTTTCTTGCACTACAAAAAAAGACACATCCGTGACATTTTGGGTCGAACGAATTTTTTTTCTGTCATACATATGACACTTCTATGACGATAATTGTGAAAAAACCCGGTATCATCATAGATGTGGTGGGCTCCTACTTCTATGACAAAAAATCATGACAGAAAATGGGCTTTTCGTCCTGGGCGGGCCGGAGACGCAGCTGCATGACATTCTTTGGGCCGTCCATGACGGAAAAAACCGTGATAGAAGCGAGGGCGAGGAAAATTTCGGGGAGTTCCCGGTTACGGTGGGAGGTCGGGGGCCGAGCGATGCGCGTTTCTCTCGTACACGTACGCGCGTGTGTGCGAAGCGTTGGCTCTAACTGAACCCGAGCGAGGTGTTGGGCTCTAACTGAACCCGAGCGATTGCACTGCAGGCTACGCGTTACTGAACCCGAGCGATCGATCGATGGCTGTTAACTGAACCCGATCGAGCGATTCCTTCGCTACTGCTGCTAACTAAAGCCGATCAATGTTGCCTCTGGGATGAACAGTGAGCGTTGTGGGGGGGTTTGGATGAACAGTGAGCGGTGGCGTTGCCTCTGGATGAACAGGACCCCGTGGTGTGGTGGAGGGCTGGATGAACAGTACACGGTGGAGGGGTGCCCGTGGAGGGGTGGTTGAACAGGACCCCGTGGTGTGGAGGGCTGGATGAACAGTAGACGGTGGAGGGGTGCCCGTGGAGGGGTGGTTGAACAGTAGCCGGTGGAGTAGCGCGCGGTGGAGGCTGGATGAACAGGAGCCCGTGGAGGCTGGAAGGAGGTCGACGGTAGCCCGTGGAGGCTGGAGGAGGTCGACGGTGGAGATGAACAGTATCCCGTGGAGTCCCGTTTTGCGGTACGCCACACCCCTCCCGATGAACAGGACCCCCGTTTCGACCGTAGGAGGTCCGTTTCGTCCGTTTTGCGGTACGCCACACCCCTCCCGATCAACAGGACCCCTGTTTCGACTGTAGGAGGTCCGTTTCGTCCGTTTTGCAGTACGCCACACCCCTCCCGATCAATAGGACCCCCGTTTCGACCGTAGGAGGTCCGTTTCCTCCGTTTTGCGGTACACCACACCCCTCCCGATCAACAGGACCCCGTTCCGAACGTAGGAGGTCCATTTCCTCCGTTGTGCGGTACGCCAGGCCTCGTTTCCATCGCCTGTTCCGTCCAAGCCCTCCCGATGAACACGACCACGCATTCCGTTCCGACCCAGCCGGTTGGCTCCCACGCGTTTCGTTGCCTCCCGATGAACACGACGCATTCCGTTGCCTCCCCATGAACACGACGCATTCCGTTGCCTCCCCATGAACACGACGACGATGTTGTTTCTCTGTTCCAACCCAGCCATGTACATGAGCCCTGGCCGTACGTATGCGCGAGTAGGCGTTCGAGACCCCGCCCGTATGTACACATACGTGGCCGTATTTTCTTTCTTGCACCCTGGCCGCTGTACGTACGTGTACATGCTACGTGCGCGCCTCTACTACGACACGTATGCGCCTCTACTACAACACGTGCGCGCCTCTACATCCACCAGTATATATGTATGTACACGTTCGCGACCAGAATGACAACGCTACGTACGCTTCGACCAGGTGGGTCCCGACTGTCAGGCACTTCCTTGCCTGCGAAGATGTAGTTGGTGGGTCCCAGCAGTCAGGGGGGCGAATCATCTTTTTTTGCCCAGACGCACTTCCTTGCGTGCGAAGATGTAGCTGGTGGGTCCCAGCAGTCAGGGGGAAATGTTTTTTTCGCGAAATACAGTGGCCCGTCCGGTGGGTCCCAGCTGTCAGGTGGAGGAATCATTATTTTCCGCGTAATGAGGAGGCACTTCCTTGCTGCGGCCGTGGACCCAGCTATCAGCCTCTCCACGTACAGTCCACGTCTGATGGAAGTCGTTCCTTGACCACGTTGACCACGCCACGCCGAGAGCACTAGGGCGGTGGATGACGGCGAGGCCTAGGAAGGGGACGACGGCGAGGCCTAGGAAGGGGACGACGGGGAGCCGGGGAAGACACGGCAGTGAAAGCCCGCGCGGAGAGGAGTACGAGGGTTCACTGGTTCGGCTGCGATGTGAGGCTGCCGTCGCCGCAGGGCCTGGCCAGCGGTGGGAATAGTAGGGGGCGGTGAGGCCTCCGCGGCAGCACAGCCGGCCACGGGAGACAGGAGCATGCGGCACGACCGGCGCTGCTTTGGGCGGCTGGAGCAAGAAGACCAGAGGTTGAAGAAGCACTACGGCCGTTGGATGGACATTGTACGGTCACTGGAGCTATAATCGTTCATATTGACTAAAGTTGACAAAGGCCCCCGTCCCAGTCAACTTAGTAGGCCCAGAAGTCAGCCTCCCACCATGGTGGGTCCCAGCTAGCAGGGGGAGTATTCATTTTTTTTGCGTAATAAGGAGGCACTTCCTTGCGTGCGAAGATATAGCTGGTGGGTCCGAGCTGTCAGCGGCGGTAACGTTTTTTTCGCGAAATACAGAGGCCCTTTCGGTGGGTCCCTGATGTCAGGTGGATGAATCATTATTTTGCGCGTAATAAGGAGGCATTTCCTTGTGTGCGGCCGTGGACCCTGTTGTCGGCCTCTCCACGTACAGTCCACTTCACATGCATGTCAGTCGTTGACCACGTTGACCAGGCCGCGCCGAGAGCACCAGGGCGGTGGACGACGGCGAGGCCTAGGAAGGGAACGACACGGAGGCAGGGAAGACTCGGCAGTTGTTTCCCACACGGAGGGGAGTACGACTGTACGAGGGTTTACTGGTTCGTCTGCCGTCGCCGGAGAATAACAGTAGGTGTGGGTGAGTAGAGGGATGGCTAGGCCAGTGATGGGAGTACGATGGGGCGGTGAGGCCTACGTGGCAGCAGAGCCGGCCGCGGGGAGGAGGGAGCAGGCAGTCCCGCCGGCGCTTGTTTAAGCGGCTGGAGCAGGAAGAGCAGAGATTGAAGAAGCACGACGGCCGTTGGATGGCCATCCAACAGTCACTGCTTGTGCGTCAACCTTTTCTTTTAGGAAAGCCTTAAGTCTGTGGAAAACAGCACACAACCCATCTGCCATTATTTCTAATAATTTACAGCCCATTTGCTAATTATTAAGGTTTTTTTTGGAGCCCATATTCTTTTTGTTAGCATTACAGCCCATATTGTGGCCACGGTTAAAAAATTATACGAAATTTTGCATATTTCGGTGCGGTCCGAACTGTTTTTAATCCCAAAATTTTGACTCACATTCAAACTGATTTTAAAAATAAATGTATATCAATATAAAATCCAACAAATTCTCCACGCATAAAAATTAATGTAATTTAAAATCTCGAAATGAAAAAAAGAAGATATTTGAAACTAATTGCCGGTTTGATGTGTTTTAAAAATGTACAACCCATTTCTCATTACTGATGGGCCATTCTCTCGGCCAGCCGAATGAAAGCTCTCCTCATCTTGAAAGATTTGCAGCCCAACAGGCCTGACAAAGCGACTTACTTGGCAAATCACAAAAAACTGGGCTGTGACCGTGGACCCAGCTGTCAGCCTCTCCACGTACAGTACTCTTCCGATGGAAGTCGTTCCTTGACCACGTTGACCACGCCGCGCGGAGAGCACCACGGCGGTGGACGACGGCGAGGCCTAGGAAGGGGACGACGCGGAGCCGGGGAAGACGCGGCAGTGGAAGCCCGCGCGGAGAGGAGTACGAGGGTTCACTGGTTCGGCTGCGGTGTGAGGCTGCCGTCGCCTAAGGGCCTGGCCAGCGGTGGGAATAGTAGGGGCGGTGAGGCCTCCGCGGCAGCACAGCCGTCCACGGGAGGCAGGAGCATGCGGCACGACCGGCGCTGCTTTGGGCGGCTGGAGCAAGAAGACCAGAGGTTGAAGAAGCACTACGGCCGTTGGATGGACATCGTACGGTCACTGGAGCTAGAATCGTTCATATTGACTAAAGTTGACAAAGGCCCCCGTCCCAGTCAACTTAGTAGGCCCACAAGTCAGCCTCCCACCATGGTGGGTCCCAGCTAGCAGGGGGAGTATTCATTTTTTGTGCATAATAAGGAGGCACTTCCTTGCGTGCGAAGATATAGGTGGTGGGTCCGAGCTGTCAGCGGCGGTAACGTTTTTTTCACGAAATACAGAGGCCCTTTCGGTGGGTCCCTGATGTCAGGTGGAGGAATCATTATTTTGCGCGTAATAAGGAGGCATTTCCTTGCGTGCGGCCGTGGACCCAGTTGTCGGCCTCTCCACGTACAGTCCACTTCAGATGCATGTCGGTCATTGACCACGTTGACCAGGCCGCGCCGAGAGCGCCAGGGCGGTGGACGACGGCGAGGCCTAGGAAGGGGACGACGGGGAGCCGAGGAAGACGCGGCAGTGGACGCCCGCGCGGAGAGGAGTACAACTGTACGAGGGTTTACTGGTTCGTCTGCCGTCGCCGGAGAATAACAGCAGGTGTGGGTGAGTAGAGGGATGGCTGGGCCAGCGATGGGAGTACGATGGGGCGGTGAGGCCTGCGCGGCAGCAGAGCCGGCCGCGGGGAGGAGGGAGCAGGCCTAGACGGGGTAGCCCAAAACCACGTCGAACACTTGCCAAAACTTCGTCCCTCGTTTTCTCTGTGTTTCGCACACTCGACATTGTGTGGGCATTTTGACTGTGCATCATATGAAGATGTGCTATGCATGAATGTTGATCAGCATGATGTTAACTGGCTGGTAGTTCCATTTTCGACCATGAATAAAACTTCCAACATGATGTTAACCCTGTTTGAAAAGGCCGTGTTAATATAAATTCTCTGCCTCTGAAAGTTGCAGTTTCTTATCTGAAACTGAACTTGCAGTATCTTATCTGAAACTGAAACTTGCAGTTTCTTCTCTGAGAATCACATTGTCTGCACTTTTATACTCCTATGAAACTACATTTTTTAAGTGCTAAAAATAGATCTCTAGAATTCATAAAATACTTCATATGCTCAATACTGCAAATTTGAAATTCAAAAGACATTCATATCTGAAAGTACTCTCAAAATACACAACACAAAACACAATTCACAACCTGCAAATACTGACAACCCTAAGCTCCTCCTGACAATTCACAACATGCCCGACTATTGGGCTGGGGGGGCAGCCCCCTCCTATTCCTCGACGGCAGACAGCCGCCCCGTGAGACGATGTGAACGGCGAGGGAGACGATGGCGGGGAAGAGTCGTCGGGCCAACTGCTTTTCTCCTCTTGTAGTTGGGTTCGGTCGACGAAGACTCCACTGGCTCGCTCTGGCAGGACACCCTCACAAACGGCACCCTGTAGATGCTCGATCGTTCAATCTCTGGTGGATGCTCCATCTGGGATCGATACTCCCACCACCGCTCCCTCACGATCGGATTCGATGAATCTGTTTGCTCCATGGCCCAGAGGAGCAGCTCTATGTACTCCGGCGCGACTCCCTGCGGGAGTATCGCCGCCTTTTCGCTCTGTTGCAGATATTTGGCCATGGATGTCGCCGTCGCTGCTAGTTGGTCCTTGTTGTCAAACCAAGACTGTATCTCCAACATCCTAGCTAGCTTCACAGGGTCGCCATCTGCGATCCTCACGTATCGGTTGTACTCCTCCATCAATCTACTTCTCCACAGCACCTTCACTCGCCGGCGGTGGTTTTTGAATGGAAGAGGAGAGGAGCAGCGCTGATTTTGGATTAGAACAGGAGAGGAGCGACACTGGTTTTGGACTGGAACAGGAGAGGAGGGGCGGTGGTTTTGAAATGGAAGAGGAGAGGAGCGGCGCTGCATTTAGATTGGAACAGGAGAGGAGCGGCGGTGGTTTAAGAGGAGAAGAGCGGAAGAGCGGCGCTGGTCTTGGAAGTATTTTTTTGTTGTTTTGCGTATTTTGGGTCAAAGTTTGACCACGTACTGTATTTGACAAGCAAAATGTGAATGCATGTCACCAAAAATTGTATCATTTGGTTCGTATCTGAATGTACTTTCAAATTATATTATTTTTGCAACGTATAACATATATTTTATGTGCGAAAATCATGGTCAATTATGACCCAGAATAAAAGGGAGACTAGTTAATGTGGGGTCGCTTTCTTAATTGAAGGGTAAATTGATTTTGATCCAGTCATAGCGCGCCGGCCCTCTCGTCCAATCCTAAATCACTGCTGCACGCTCCTCTCCCTCTTGTCCATTGCAAAACCACCTCCTCTCCTCTCCATCATCTCCATTCCAAAACCACCGTCTTGCCTCTCCCTTTTCTGATCTTCTCCATTGCAAAACCACCACCTCTCCTCTCCATCATCTCCATTCCAAAACCACCGTCTCGCCTCTCCCTCTTCTGATCTTCTCCATTGCAAAACCACCTCCTCTCCTCTCCATCATCTCCATTCCAAAACCACCGTCTCGCCTCTCCCTCTTCTGATCTTCTCCATTGCAAAACCACCTCCTCTCCTCTCCATCATCTCCATTCCAAAACCACCTCCTCTCCTCTCCATCATCTCCATTCCAAAACCACCGTCTCACCTCTCCCTCTTCTCTATTGCAAGACCACCGTCTCGCCTCCCATCTTCCAAAGCTAGCACCGGACCACTCAGAAGGACATCTATGGAGAGGATGCAGCAGCGAATCAGGCAGATCGCCGGCGGCGACCAGGCAAAGTTAGCCAGGTTGAAGGAGATCCTTAGTTGGTTTGACAATGAGTGGGAGATTTCGAGGACGGTGCGGGCCATGTGGCAATGTATGCGAAAGAGCGAGACGGCGGCGATGAGGGCGGTGATGTACATGTACTCCTCGGCAGCAGTCACGCCGCAGTCGTCCGAGTTTATCGAGTATCTCCTATGGGCGATGGAGCAGACAGATTTGCCCGAGGCGACAGTTAGGCGGAGGTGGTGGGCGTACAGGTCGAAGGTCGAGCACCCAGAGGATAACGAATCGATCGAGTATGGTGTGCCGTTCGTGAGGGTGCAGAGCCAGCCGGAGCCACAGGAGTATTCGTTCTCCCACTGCAAGAGGAGGCCGGATGGCGCTACGTCGCTTCCCCACCGTTCTCCACGGTTCCCTCGACGCTCGCCTTGTTTCAACGGCGGCGGTAGGGTTTAAGGTAAGCTTCGCACTAACCTAATCTTCCACCTGCTCATGCTTACAATCAGTATGACAGCTAATGAAAATCATGCTTACAATCAGTCTCCGAGTACTACGCCAATCACCCTAAAATAGCTCTGGACCTTTGGGTCAAAGTTGTGACACAGTACAAATAAAGAAAAATAGATTGGTGCTTCTTTCAGAAAAGAGTACTCCCTAGAAAACTGCCAATATAAGCTACTAGTATTTGGTTAGATGATTTGCTGCCGAGAAAGATCCGTCCACAGAGAGCGCCACACATCCCACTGGTGGTGGTGGATGCCAATGCGTGCATGCGGCATGGTTGGTGTCGGTAATTTTTACTTGGCACACCTCGCACTCTGCATTTATGCCGATTCCATACGTACATTTGTGCAGTTCCACCAAAATGCAGCTGAATAACCCTGTTTGCACAGATAATGAAAAAGCGTGATTACATTATAGTGGCACTAGTTGATGAAACACACAAAATAAATAGAAGAAAATATTGCGATAGTATCATAGTATGCCATGTTGCGAGGGCGAGATGGGCCCTGCGACGCCTCATACTGGACATCGTCCCAAGTCTCCCAGATACACCTTTTGCCAGTGATGAACATCAGTGTACAGCGGTAGTACAAGGAGGTGCCTTGAGACATTCAAATCTCTATTTTTGTACATATCACTAAAATTAAGCACCCCAGTTTGCAGAAACGCTTAAACATTAACAATGGGACTAGTTGATGAAACATACATTAACAAAGAGAAGCACTTTCTTTATCTACATTGGAAATGAAATGATAGAGATGACACTCGCTCTATTTTAACTGTATTATTACTTCATTTTATCAGTGACACTAGGGTCGAGCAGGTGGCAAACGAGGTGTACCGTGCGTCGCAAGGATGGAGGCCGGGGGTGCTTAGACTGGGATGCTGAAGCTGGCTCTTTCAGTCACCAACATGGATGATTCAATTCATGGGACCTTTTGGTGCAGTTCACCTAAAATGAAGCAATGTCCCGTGAGCTAGCAGCTTCTTCTTCAATTTTTTTTAAGAAAAGGGCTCCAGCTCCGGTTCCATTTCCATCAGAAAACGAAACCCACAGAGCTTCTTCTTCATTAGTTGCAATAAAATTGAGCAACATCAAGGTTGGTTGTGAAGCTCCTAGAATGCTCAACTATAATTTGGATATCATTTGTGCAGTTCAACTAAGATCGAGCGTGAAATGTATATCTCTGTTTGCACAAAAAGGTGGAAAGGAGGGTGACTAACAAGTGATGAAACATGCATCAAATGAAAAGAAGCATGTTCCTTATCTGAATGGCAATCCTACAAGGACGGTAGCAATTTCTAAAGCACTGGCATTGCTAGATATTAGTGTGGGCATTAGGATTAACTATGACAACCGTTAAATACGACATTACTTTGGGCACGGGAGTGTAGGCGGACCAGGACAGTTGCATTTCTAACGAAAAGAACCAACTTATCTTAATGGGAAATTTTAGCAGGACATGTAAAGAAGTGCCATTGATTCATATTACTGGAGGCATTACATTGAAAACAACATTGGTTTAACGTGTCCTTACTTTTAACAGTGCGACTGCTACATTTTACCAGTGGCGTTACATAAGAGTGGCTCGGGGCAACAAACATCAGAACGGGATATCTGGGTTGGTCCCATTTTTGTTCGGTATAGCCACCTTATACTGTTTGAGGCTAGCAAATCTAGTGCTGGACTTACTCTGTTGACTTGTCCCCCAGTCCCCACTTTCTTTCCTTTTTCAACCAATAGATAGGGTTTATATTGAGTTTGTATTGCGTTTCCCTTTATTTCCCTATTAGACCTAGAGACCAGTTGGATAGCCAGTCTCTGCTACTTTTCGCCCCCATTATTTCCTCTTTCGACCAAGTCCTAGATTCAGGTAACAAATCCTCCCCCACCCCCCCCCCCTTTCTTCCTTGTTTGAACCAAGTAGTACTAGATTCGAGTGCATGAACTAGTTTTACCTCTTAAACGTAAAAAAATTAGGTGGTTTTCGAACAGCCGATCTATCCTATCTATGAGGGGGCCTGAGAAATAGTAAAAGATACAAATGCAGCAACGTCAGGAGCTCGGGAAGTAGAGCAAGGCCGGTTTTGAAGGAAGTTATACCTGATGGTCGCCGGGATGTCGCTAGGTGGGCGGCGGGAGGCCGGATCTGCCCACACTACGGCAGCAAGGTAGAAGGGGTCGGAGGCCCTCCCTCACCAGCGGTGCTTGGGAGAGAACGGCAAGGCAGGCTGATCGGGACGCGCCCAGCAGTGGGTAAGAGCCGTCGCCGAGGACGACCGCGTGAACGTTGCACCTTCTCACCTTCCCCGACGGAGAGGATCCGGCTGGATCTGTGACCAGCGGTGAGCAGAGAGAGAGAGAGTGTGGCCACCGCTGTCGTGTTTAGATCTGGAGAGGCCGAGACAGTGTGAAGAGAGCAACACTAGCAAGCAAGCGCGGAGGCTCCTGCCTATATAGTGGAGTAGTACTAGTTTTCTTTTGTCTACCGGAGCCGGCTTGACCTCGTCAATGACTGTCGAGAAGTCTTCATGCACGTGGCCCGGAGGCGCAGTTGTCGTCATTTTGATTTGAAGCGCCGGATTATAACATATAACACGAAAAAATGCCACATGACAAGAAATCATAACCTCACTGCCCAAAGGAGACAACATGAATCCCGACGGACAAACTAGACGAGGAACAAAGCTCAAATTAAAGATAAACTCATAGAAAAGGGGTCCGTCGATAGATGTCCTAATTAACATAGCCGGCTTGACCTAGATGGCAGCCGAGTAGTCACTGTTCGTGCATGTGCCCCCAATGACTAGCCCAACTCAGTTGTCGCTGTTTAACCCTCGCAGTGATCTGAAGCACATGACACCTAATTTTGCGAGATGACAAGAAACCTTTTTTTAGATTTATCACCACAACTACAGCCATGTACAACACAGCCTGCATGATATTAGACGATAGCCAATCCAGGCGTGTCTGCTGGAGTCTGGTCACATGCATGGACGAACTGATCTTCCGTGTCTTGCAGGGATCGTCCAGGCACCAATGTAGTACAACACTTCTCTAGTACTATCGCTCGTCTCCCTCTTCTATTAAGTCACCCGACTTGCGGGGCCGGGGAGTGTGCCTATGGTCGGTTCTCAATTGCCGTCCCACATGTGTGTGCAAACGCAATATGACGCGCGTTCCATTCGGAGAGCAGCGTGCCAGACCGACCGACCGTCCAGGGTGCGACGCGAACGCGAGGGGCGTGCTGTATACTCCGTACATGTGTACTGCCGTTTTCTAGACGCTTTGCTCCATGGTGCGGGCGCAATCCATGGATACAAAATTAGTATACTGTATACTATTTAAAAGTCGACGGCGGGGCTTTTCCTGCGCGGTAGGCGGCGGGGCAGTTCCGCCTAGTCGGTTCGACAGAGACGCGAGAAGACGAGGGAGACCCCAACCCTAGGGTGCCCTAGGTAGCTGCCGCACGCATCATTGTTTTCTCTTTTCTTTATGCTCTTGCGCCCTAGAGTGAAATGATGGTTGCTTCGTCCGTCCAGCTTAATGCGGGAAAGGTGGGGCTTTGTGATTTGACCCATCATCGCTTATTTTCTACTACCGCGGCGCTACGACCGGGGTGCCTCCAATTCCAACCGCTGCTCCGAACTGTAATTTGGTGCATCGCACGTGGAACAAGACGGTGGATGAGCCACATGTCGGCCAAAGGGGTCCTGTTAAGTGTGTCGCCAGTTCGTGTGCGGACTGACCCTGCTTGAGTTGCTACGCCAACACGACAGGAGCAGCCTACCACTGTTTTGCTCTTGGTGAATCCCAACTATATTGATCTAAAAAGATACGTGCTGAACTACCCTCTCCGTCTCGGTTTTTTTATTTTTAGGCGTCTCGGTTTATAGGGCTTGCACGTAGTTCTAGGTCATCCATTTGACTAACTAAATATGAGTTACTATGTCACAAAAAGTATATCATTGGATTCTTAAGAGGATGTAGTTGTATTTAAAAGTCGAGGGCGGGGTTTTTCCTGCGCGGTAGGCGGGGCAGTTCCGCCTAGTCGGTTCGACAGAGACGCGAGAAGACGAGGGAGTAGGCTGCTGCAAATGTAGGGCTGTGTGATTTGACAGCGAGTTACTGCTGGACAGGTGGGGCCCCGTGATTTGACTTTCCATTATCATTTTAACTGCGGCGCTACGACCGGCGTGAGTCTCCCGATTCCTGACCACCTCCAAACAGGTGCCTCTCCCAATGCTCCACCATGTAGTAGAGGCTGGCTCTTGCATGAGAGCCCACTTCTCCACTTTTTCCTTGCCTCTCTTTCCTCCACATATGCAAAAATGCCATGTAAAGCGCACTATTGTACTTACTTTTACTTGCTCCTACAGGTGCTTAAGCTTGCCACATAGGCATAAAGTCTGATGTGGCAAGTTAATCAAGAAGAGAGAGACTAGTTTGGTGACCCAAGGAAGAAACGGTGCTAAGCGCGTGTACCTAGGTGAAAAGACAATTTTGAGTCTATAGCTAATTAAATGAAGCAAACTTAGCAACACCATTTCATTGGAAGAGGTCACTCCTTGGCAAATGTAATAAATACTAGTACTCACTACACTAGTGTCAAAAACGTTCTTATATTATGGGACGGAGGGAGTACGAAGAAAGAGATAGAGAGGAGTAAAAAAATACACTTATAGCCAACCTTGTTGTAGTATGAGTGACTAAGTGATGACTATGTATGACATGCCAACATCAGATAGCCTAATGCACCGTGTTAAATCTCCAAGGGCGCGACCGCACGAGCGACGCGACGGTCGTGGTAGGCGCGACCATGATACGGGCTGCTGGCAGCCCTTGGATCTGAGATCAAACGGTCGCATGCTAAGTTGCTGAAAATTTGCAGAATAACCCTCCAGGATAGGATATTCACCCATAGGTCTAGAATCACACCATGCAACCGTTCGATCTCAGATCCAAGGGCTCTCGGAAGCCCGTATCATGGGAGAATGGAAAGCCACTACCCTGCCGTTCGCACGCTGGCTGTTTGCTCCTACTCGTCCCCGCACGTCCTTCAATACTATGGCGGTTCGCTCCTAGTCGTCCCGTCCATTCACATTACGGCAGTTCCACTAATCCTAACCCTCCTCCCAAATCCATGGCATCCCAAATCTCCATGATCGGCGGTGAGTACAAGGTTAGAACCATCACCGGCGATGAGTTCGACGTCATCTACACCCGTTCTTCCGCGACGGTGAAAGGATGCCTTTCTCGCTTCAGACGCATGTTCAAAGACTCAGATGATGAGTGGGTCGCTGGGCTAGATGTTGAGTACACCACAGTCCTGGGACGAGAGAAGGATCTAAAGGACGAAGAGAGGAAGAAGCCCGCCGTGATCCAGGTTTGCGTGCATGACTTATGCTTGGTCTACCACATATGCCATGCCGACGTTGAGTGCCAGGATTTTAAGGACTTCCTCGAGAGCAACCTAGTCAAATTCGTTATTGTAGACTTTGGTAACGACAAAGAAGTCCTGCGTCAGATAGGCCTCGTTGTAGGCAACACCTTCGACCTCCAGAAGAATCGGCTGGTGTCCTCTCGTCAGCCTTCAATGCTGACCCTGGCAGGAGCCATGGTTCATCCTTCGTACGGTAAACTGGAGAAACCTCCATACACGTTTCATCGTCATGCATGGCAGCGGAATGTACTAGATATAGACCACATCCACTACGCTGCAATGGATGGCTACCTTTGCTTCAATATCTACAAGGGTTGGATGAAGAGCAACAGCCAAGTGTACTGTTCAAGCAAAGAAGTATCGGCCAAGAGGAAGAGGGACAAGGACGAAGTCGAGGACGTGGACGAGGACTCCGAGTAAGGTGGCAGTGTCGTTGCTCATGGTGGTTCTAATGCAGTGTCTACCGGAATAGTTGCAAAGTTTAATTTCAGGTGTGCTTAATTTAATTTGAGGGGTGTGTTGTGCTGAGCCCCCAGCAGAACTATGTTATGTTTCTTCTCGTTACTTTAACTCTTCAGTACGTACATACTAGTATTTCTTACATTTCATCTTTTAGTTGGTATAGTACTACCACTCGTTTCTTCACATTATATACGTACAATATATATGGCCAACATCATATAGCCAGCAGTTTAGTTGTCAAAGAATTTCAGGGTGCTTAGTTTTGTCAAAGAATTCCAGGATGCTTAGAGGGTGCTTGGATCCAAGGGACTTATTTTAGTCTGACTAAAAATAGTCTCTTTAAGAGGCTAAAGTTCCAAGCACCCCTGACTAAAGAGGGGCTAAAACTAGTCTTGAGACTAAATTTTTTTAGTCAGGGGTACCCCTACTAAAATGTGGATTAGTCCTCTCTCTACTCATTTAACTCCTCTCCTTTAACACAGGCGAGTTCTGGATTGGAGGGTTTGGAGGATAATAAATGCTCATTAACTTGATTTTAGCCTTTTTAGTATTTGGATCCAAGCATGGGTGAGGCTAGCATGTTTTAGTCCCACTACTTTTAGTCATGGGACTAAAACGTATCCAAGCACCCTCTTAGTTTTATTTGAGGGGTGGGTTGTGCTGGACACCATTATTGTGACTAGCCTTTTTAATAGTACTATATGCATAATTTGGCGACGAGCGCTCTCTATATGTACCACCTTTTTTTTAATTTCAAGTTTTGCTCCATGGCGCAATCCATCGATACTACTGCTGTACAAAAGTATACATTTTTTAAAAGGCTAGAGGGCAGGGCAGTCTAGCTTGGTCGGTTTCACGAGAGGCGAGGGCCTTTGTGATTTGACGGCTCATTACTGCTGGAAGGCGGGGCCTTGTGATTTGACTGCTCGTATAAATGCGCCGACGACCTGATCGAGGAGGAGCAAAGAACCGTGCGGTATACTCAAGTTTTCCACTGGAGTAGTACTGCGACGGAGGAGCACGAAACACGGCAGCCCAGTGCCATATGGCGATAAAAAATGATCTAATTTGCTAGTCATCTCATTGTTAGCATTGTTCTATTCATTCCCTCAAAAAAACATTGTTCTATTCATGCCTCGCAGAGAACGTGACACGTGCGGCGAAACACCCGAAGCAAAAGATGAAACACAGGAGCAAAAGAAGAAGGAAGATTATCACCCCAAATGATCTAATTCGCCGCGGAGTCGTAACTGCTTCTTCATCGCCTCCACGACCTCCATCTCCTTGCGCGTCTCCTCCGCCATCTTCTTCATTCTGTCCATGACGCGGGATTTCTCGACGCGAGCCTTCATCATCTGTTCCACGGCCGCATTACGTACCTTGACAGCAGCCGGGTGCTCGATGCGGAGCTTCGCCAACTCCTCCTTCTGTTCCATGACGAGGGCCTGCAGCATCTTCATCGAGGAACTACTATTCTCATGCAGCTTCTTCCAGCCGGCGTTCTTCTCCTTCAACAGGTCGATCTCGTGGCAGAGCTTCGCCTTGTCCTCCTGAAGTCGCAGGATTTCGCCGGTCGCCTTCTTCTCCGAGGCAATGCTCTTCTTCAGCAGCATCACCAAGCCGGCGGTCAACTCCCCCTGCTGATTGAGCTCAGCGGGCATGTCGTCGAGGCTCTCCTTCAGCAACTCCATCAAGCCTTGGATGAACTCCTTCTGCTTATTGAGCTGATCGGGCATGCCGTCGAGGGATAACGACTCCAGCTCCGCCGGCTCGGCATGTTCGCCTCCGCGGCTAGGGCGCTCCTGGGAGCCATCGCCTGCCCGTGAGAGATCTTTCGAGGTCTCTGCGTGGCGGCGAGCCCTCTCTTTTTTTCCGCAGCCTTGGTTGCCGCTCCCTTGTTACGAGTAGTTCTCGACCTAGAGCTCTGCTCACCGGCCATGGCAACGACGGACGAAGAAGAAGCACTTATGAGGAGGAAAGGTAGAGTAATTTTCGGTTAGGTAGTTCCCCTTTTTATAACCTAAGTACTAGCACTAGTACTAATACCTGCATAGTGGGAACACGTTCAGGTTTGGTACGTACTAGTAGGTGTGAGCAGGCTTTCGAATGTGATGGGAACAAGGTAAAGATTAATTGATGGTTTTGGTTTCGAGGCCCGAAACGGCTCCCGATGAGTTTAGCGGAACATAAATTTCAAGTACTACACTGCTCAAATGCGTAAATATTATGTTACTGTCAAAAATTGGCACAAAATACGAAGGAGACCAATGGAAGTACTACTAGCAACCCACGATTTAACTACTCGCATGCGCGCAGTGGAGTAATAATGTCTTTCTTCCGCCCTCACGTCCACTCAATTTGCATGCGCTGTATTAATTGACCATCAATGAAGTGAACGACTTTACACGCGTCAAATTATCACATGGGGTGGATCTTGGTACAAAATTGCGTCCGCCCGTGTACCCGCGTGTGCGTGCGAGGGAATGAGTGTGTGCGTGGCGTGCGTGCACATCTTCGCTTCGTGCATGTACCGCCAGTATGGCTCAGGGAGGACGAGTACATTCTTCTGGAACCAGCAGCACGTCACTGTGATCAATCCACGCAAGGAGGTCGCGACAACGCCTCCACATGTGCCACGTGGCTTCATGAACTGTAAGAGAGACACTGTGTAGCGTGCCATTGGTATTCTAATTTACGTGTTTTGCACATACTCGAAGTACTAGTAAGGTACACGTGCATTGCACGCATCAGATTTTGCAACCAAATTATGAATAAATACCACACTATAGCATGTAAGCTCTGAGTCATATATGCCTGATGTAGCCCTTCGTTTAATTCTTATAGTTCATCTCATTCAAAATCAATTAGTTTTTATAAAAAAGCTAAGAACGCGGGAATAGGAAAAACATGGGATTATAGTGGAATGTCGTCTTGAATCCTACAGGATTGTACGAGTGTTTGATTGTGCATAGAAAAAACGCAGAATTCTTTCAAAGAGGTTTGAGTGGATGGGATGTTTCCTATGAAATCTAGTGCAAATGAATCATATGGAAAAATTCCTATGGTTTACAATCCTACGAATCAAACAACCAAGATAGGAAAAATTCCTAATGATTAGAATCCTCCAAAATTCCTTTGAGAATCCTTTGAATCAAAGAAGCCCTTAATCTATTTTATGATTCATGGAATTGTGCGTTGTAAAGCATAAAGTAAAAACAAATAATGGCAATTCAACTAGAAAAAAAGTTTGGGCAGTTATGATACGGAAGATTCTAGAACAAAAGAGAACCACTGTTGTTTTGAGGTTTGTGCATTATGCTTAAGTTCAACCATGGAGTCTGCTAGATTGTACATGTGGCAAAATCCGGTGGGGGCTAGAAGATGGTGCGAGGGGCCGAGTGGAGGGAGACTATGAAGGAATGCACAAGTGCGAGATCGATATTTAGAGAGAGGGGGCGAACACGTGCGCTGTTGCGCGCAGTGGCGGAGCCATGAAAAATAAATGAGCTAGGGGGCCAAGCATTGCTAATCCTTTACGAGGAGGGTCAATTCATGAACTTAAACCATTTTTAGCAGCAATTGTCTAATGATCAC
Organism: Triticum aestivum; assembly: GCF_018294505.1. Taxonomy (NCBI): domain Eukaryota; kingdom Viridiplantae; phylum Streptophyta; class Magnoliopsida; order Poales; family Poaceae; genus Triticum; species Triticum aestivum. The sequence goes on along the minus strand of NC_057805.1, from coordinate 415,822,860 downwards.
ATTCATATTAGCCTCGATATATAGTGATGTTAGGGGGGAGGGGGCAGGGCCCTTACTGCCCCTGTCTTCGCCATTGTGCACGCGTCTGAGAGATGAAGCGGAAGGCATGGATGATGAGAGGGGGACGTTGGATATATAATTAATGTGGGTGTATTAGCTATATATGTTAATCCTATATAGAGAGGTATAGATTGATCGATGTGGACGTGGGAAAGAGGGTGAGACCTCACTGGATATATCGATTGATCGGTTTGTGTGGAAAACTATGAAAGACCTAGCTATATACACACATACATAGAGGAACATCGATCGTTGCGCATGCACGCGTGAGAGATAAAGAATGCCCGATATGATGGAGAGGGGGATGTGTGTGGGTGTGTGCCTTCATGGGAGACCGACCTGAAGAAAAAGATTGTATGCGTGCGATGGATAATGCCGACTGGTAGTGTGTGTGCATGCATGCACGAGAGAAAGTTAGTGGTACAATTATAAAGAGAAGACTACTGTGTGGGTGTAAAAGAATAGGTGAGGTCATAATCAATGTAAAGTTGAATTCAAATATTTGAATAAGAGATCCTGATGTTTGAAACCCATGCATGCATGAATATAACGGAGATCTGCGCGGTGTGGTTTGGAAACGAGCATGTTGTAATGTATACACATTGAACAAGGTCAGACTGATTTGAATTTGAGATACCGATGGCAGACATCATTTGGCCACGTCGCATCCGTGCATGGACACACTATTCTAATTGGAGATGATGGGCGGCTTTCGCATCACATATCTATATCTATACCCCTATATATATTATATTTATATTTTTTATATTGTGTGCGGGTAACTTTAACTTTGAAAGATGGTCGTTGGATGAGGCGAATCCGATGGTCCAAAGATGGCAAATTTGAGCACTACTGGCCGTTGGATATCATCTAGATTCCACCAGATTTCGCCACATGTATAATCTAGAAGACTCCATGGTTGAACTTAAGCATAATGCACAAACATCAAAACACAAGCACTTCTTATTTGTTCTAGAATCTTCCGTATCAGAATTGCCCAAATGTTTTTCTACATGATTTGCCATTATTTGTTTTTACTTTATGTCTTACGACGCACAATTCCATGAATCTTAAAATAGATTAGCTTTCTTATAAAAACTAGATGATTTTGAATGAAATGAACTATAAGAATTAAACGAACATCTACATCATGCATATATGACTCAAAGCTTGCATGCTATAATGTGGTATTTATTCATAATTTGGTTGCCAAATCTCATGCGTGCAATGCACGTGTACCTTACTCTAGTCTAAATGGTGTTTGTGTGTGTGTTGTGCGTGTTGAGGTGCAAATTGTCTTTTTTTGGGTACACGTTAAGCTTGTTCTTCCGAAATTTCAAGCCGCGCCTTGTTATGCCGAAAATTCAAGCTAGCGTCTCTGTCTATCGTGCTGCGAAACTCCCGCCTCTTCAACCCGCGCCTTGTTAGCCCGAAATATTTAAGATATATCTTTGTCTCGTTGTGCTCCGACAACTCCCTCCATCTCAACCCGCGCCTTGCTATTCCGAAATTACAACGCGCGCGAAAACTCCCACCTCCTGTGAAATCCCGACACGCGAAATGCCCGTGGTACCCCTGAACCGAAAGAACCGCCTCAAATCGGTGGGGGTACTTTCGTAACTTACCCCACATTTCGGACAAGCGCGTCTCTAAGCCATGGTTCCCCACTGCCATCCCATCCGCCCACCCATTCGTACACCGAGGCCGCGAAAACCCGCGACGAAACCCCACACCCTGCTCCGTCCGCCACCCAGCCGGAGCCTCTTCCCCGACGACGTCGTCCACAGCAACACCTCGACATCCCTCATCCACCGTACCGGATGAGGATCCGTCGTCGATCTCATCGTCCCGCCGGTTCAGCCACCCCGTCCTCCACCTCCAAGGAGCTGCCCCGACGTTCCCCTCGTCTTTCGCGCCACCTCCATTCCCACACCACTGTCTTCACCTGCACCACCGGAAGAGCATCATCATCACCGTTTCCTCGGATGAAGCTGCGGCCTAATCGGCGCCACCAAAGAGGTTGTACACTAATCGCCGCATTTTCTTCTTGATTCGATCTCACGGTGCTGCTGGCGCTCGGTCCCGAGCCGAGACGGCGCGGCTCCATCCACGGCGGCGTTGCCGGCCACTTCCTCCACGGTGTTGCTCCCTCGACGGCGACGTCCACATCGGTAGGAGCTGCTGCTGCTTTAGCTCTCGCCTACGCTGCTGCTCTGCTCTTGCTCTCGGTCCCCTGCCTGGTCTGCTCTTGCTATTGCTCTTGCTCGTGCTGCTGCTCTCGCTCTTGCTCTTGCTTGCGATGCTGCTCCGATTTAGCTACACTTCAGTCGACTGAATCGACTTTTGGGTCAGTCGATTTTCAGGGGGTGGGGGGGGCTCGCCGGGGTGAAGGAAGAACCAGCCGCAGCGGGGAGGGGGGCTCGCCGGAGAGGTACCCCACTATCTATCTTAGGGTTCAGGATGGGGGCGGTGGTCACTGGCGGTGGCGGGGCGGGTGGCGTGGGGATCGCTGGAGAAAAAGCTTGGCACGGGGGGGGGGGGGTAGAGGATGGCCGGGGCGGCGGCGGACCGGCGGTGGGGAGTGTTTTCGGGGCGGGCGGGGCGGCGCACCGCCGGCCGCGGGCGGCGGGGGGCTGCTGTTTGGCCGGTGGTGGCTGGCGGCTCAGGGGGGTGGAGGTTGAAGATGAACCGCAGGCCCTTGATTTCGTATCCAACGGCTGCAAAATCGACTGACCAGAGATGAAAAAGTCAGTCGACCGACGTGTAGCCTCACCTTGCTAGTGCGTTCAGTTTCGACAGCAAAATTCAGTTTCGACAGCAAAATTCAGTTTCGACAGTTAAGTTCAGTTTCGACAGTTAAGTTCAGTTTCGACAGTTAAATTCAGTTTCGACAGTTAAGTTCAGAGATGAGCGGCTGATGTATTTTACATCTAGCACTTTGTGGTTATGTATTTTACGTCATGTATTGGAGATGCTATTAGAATTCCACTCAGGTTAACGTTGTTCGTTGTCTCTCTTGTCCTGCTTCAGCCTCGGCGTCGTACAACTCACCGGAGCTGCTCCAACGACGAAACCCTCCATCACAGCGGAGCAGTACCTCGGGCTCCATCTCCAGACGCCTAAGATCTTCTTCCCCTCCTCCGACAGCCAAGTCAGCCGGAGCATCCTCACCGGCCAACCCAATCACGCTGAGATCGACATGGCTTCGCCAAAGAGGTTGTACACTTGTTGCATCTCTTTTTTACTCTACATGTTATATATATTGTCCACTGAGCACTCGTAGTAACGGGAAATACGATTATTTTATCCTACTATATGACAAGCAGTGAGGTACCAGGCAACTTAGCTATCCGTGATGGACTCTCTTGAACGCCATCATTATTTATCTCTGCGCGTTTGAGCTGTGCATTTGTCGATGGGCCTGGGAGTTGAGCTAGTATGGCAGTGGCCTGGGTCCAAAGTAATAGAAGTAGCACAAAAACATTTTTTTAGTGTAGGATTTTCCTTGCTCAAGCCTGCCTACTAGAATCGCCAGTGCTTGAAAGGAAAAGTGAATGAAAAACATCGGAATTGGAAAGTTTCCTATGGTACTACTTTTCATGAATTTGGTGCAAAGGAATGGAGCAAAGGAAAACTGTAGGATTTGTTCCTTTAGTGTCTCCTTGAAAGAAAAACCGTAGGAATTCTAATTTCCACTTCTCCTCCTTTTCATATTCCTATTCATCAAGCACAAGACTAAGAGATAGTAGCATAATAGCATTATAACCGTACATTTTCTTGTGGTTTGACTTAATCTCACCATGCTTTTTTGCATCCTGTGATCTTCCAATTGTTGTGAATCAAACACCCAGATTGGCAGAAATCCTGTGTTTTTAAATTCTCTGTTTTGCACGTGCATTCCTATCCTATTCCTGTCTATTTCCTATCCCTGCATTGTTAGAATCCTCAAATTCAAACAAGCCCTTACTCAATTACTTCTGTTACAGATATGTGTCAAAGAAAACCTTGTGTGGTTTGTCCTGCTCCTGCGGCGCTGTGTTCCACCCCAGCTCAGCTGCTCCAACGACGGAAGGGTTCACCACAGCAGGGATCCGCTCTCCAGACTGTCTTTCGCCGCCTCAGATCTTCTTCCCCGCCGCCGGCAGCCACGGCAACTGCATTACCATCATCAACTGAGCAGATGACCTTGAGGACTACACGGGTCCGCAAGAGAGGTCGCACTCTTCCGTGTCTGCTTACGTTATGCGTCGCTTAATATGATGACATGCTACATTATCGTCGTGTTCACCTATTAGACTCCGAGTCAGGTCCAAACTAATGCTGAAACTTGAGTTTTTAAATGGTTGTGGGGTACATATTGGGGCAGCAATCAGTACTATCTGTCTACTATCTGGTTAATCTCCGGTGTCTACTATGAGTTTCATGTTGGGTGCAAACAAACATTAAAGGAGCCATTATCTGTATTTTTTAACTAAAGCTATTATCTGCCTGCTATCATTGGTTTTGGGTCTATCCACAGTTTGCTACCATCACTCTGGATTTGTGCATGCACTCCTTACATAATCTCACTATGTTTTATTCCTATGCATGCCAGTTATTGTACACAATGGAACTGATCATGTAGAGCAAAAGAGACGAGCCTTGCGTGGCAATAAAATTTCATGCAGACGTCGTTCCATGGTGGGCGCAAAGGCAGCCCCCCTCCACCCATTTCGGATCGTAATCAAGAGGAAGATAACTGTTCTGAGGGGGATTCAGAAGGAGAAGACCACTCCTATTTACCCCATGAGGTCTTCGCTCTAACTTGGCATGCTGATGTTGGTAATATCATGCATATGGTGCCTTGCATTGCTTACTGTATACATTAAAGATGTCATCTGCTTAGTTTAGACATGCTTTGTGTCAATGCCATCTGTTTAGTTTCTTTATCGTATATGTGAATCATGCAATGCCATCTTGTCTAGCCAGGCATCATATATGTGAATTTTGCAATGCCACCCTGGTTAGCCAGTCATCTTATATGTGAATTATATCATGCCATCATTTTTTTATTACGTGTTAAATTTGTCAACAATTTTAGTACATTCAATTACTCTTCCTGTGCATCAGCCATTCGGCACGGTCATGGAAAAATCTGGAGTGGAAACAAGGTCTTCAGAGCAGACAATGCTATCTGACGAAGCGCATGTCTTGCTGGTTACCGATAGCTCCTCAGAGGAGGATTCAGAGACAGATGACCAGTCATATTCCCCCCCCCCCGAGGTGCATGCCCTAACTTGGCAGGGTTATGTTGCTCATATCGTGCGTATGGTATCTTGCATTGCTATGTCATTTGCTTAGTTTAGACATGCTTTGTGTGAATGCCACCTGTTTAGTGTCTAATTACCATATATGTGAATTATGCAATGCCATCTTGTTGCAAGACATTATATATGTGAATTATGCAATGTTATCTTGTTGCAAGGCATTATGTATGTGAATTATGCAATGCCATGCTGTTTAGGCAAGCGTCATATATGTGAATTATATCATGCCGTCCTTTTTTTGTATTTCTCATTGCTTTTGTCGACAATGTTTGTATATTCAACTGCTCTTCCTGTGCATCAGCCATTTGAATTGGTGATGGAGAAATCTGGAGTGAAAACAAGGTCTTCAGAGCAGACAATGCTACCTGCTGAAGCAGATATCTTGCTGGTTACAGATAGCTCTTCAGAGGAGGATTCAGAGGCAGATGACCAGTCCTATTATCCCCCTGAGGTGTATGCTCAAACTTGGCAGGGTTATATTACTCATATAATGCATATGTTGTATTGCAATGCTTAGTTTTTACATCATATACACAATATTGAATGCCATCTCCTTAGTTGACACATCATATATGCGATTGCCCTCTGCTCACTTCCTTAGTATATAAATCATATATTTGAATTATGTCATGCCATGATGTTTACATAGACAGCATGTATCTGAATTATGGCATGCCAACCCATTTTCTAAAGACATAATATAGTTATATCATCTCATCCTGTTTACATAGTCATCATATTTTAAATTATGTCATTCTATCCGTGAATTATATCATGCCATCATGTTTCCATCGACGGCATGTTTGTGATTTATGGCATGCCAACCACTTTAATAGACACATCGTATAGTTATATCATGTCATCCTGTTTACATAGTCATCATATTTTGAAGTATGTCATTCTATCCTGTTTAGTTAGCCATCATACATGTGAAATTGTGTCATGCTATCCTGTTTAATTAGCCATCATATATGTGAAATTATGTCCTGCTATTCTGTTTGCTTAGACAACATAAATGTGAATTATTTCATGCCCTGTTTTCTTCCCTACTATCCATTGCACCTGTCTATCTTACAATGTCTGTACATTCAATTACTTTTCTTGTTTATCAGCCATTTCAATTGGAGGGAGTGATGGCAGTATCTGTGGGAGTAAAAACACGGTCTTCAGAAAAGATCGTGCTACCTGTCGATGCAGATAGAACCACGGTTGTACTTGCCCAAGAACCAGCCCCACCACACATAACCCACACTCATGCAGATTGTACCCCTACCCAGTTGGACAGAGAACCAGCTACACCCCTTCTAACCCCAACCCCAGCAGATAGACACCCAGTTCCCGTTGACACAGCACCGTCTCCACCACAGAGCACCCAAACACGAGCAGTTAGTAAGGCAACTGCAGTGCCCAAATCACGAGGACCACCACTCCGAACCCGAAGTCAACGCTTAAAGCAGAAGAAGAATTGTTCTCAGGTCAGGTTCCGTAGCTATGGTTCATACTACTTTGCTCTTGCATCACTGTATTTACTGATACCAACTAATTTCAAATTTGAAGGATGCAATTGAAACTCCAATGGCGCAACAGGTATGTTTTAAACCTGTTTCTTCAACGTGTTTGGCTGTTTGCTGTTGTAACTTGCTCTATGTTGATTTCAGTTTCAATTGAATAAACAGTTATGTTCTCATGCCATGCACATTACAAGTGTTGTTATTGCTGTGTAGTTTCCCACACTTATATTCTGTCTATGCTGCTTTGTCTTAAATAGATATGATTCGAACTGTATCTATCTTGATTTGGCAACATAAACTAGAATGATATAGACCATACAGTGACCATACTACATAGATATATGTTTGTTTCATGCTGTTATCCTGTCCACCTTACTACTGAACTGGTTTACCAAAATGAGTTTCATATACTACATTGTAAACCTGAGATGTGTTTGTTTGTTTCTCTTTTAGAACGCGGATAAAATATTGGAGAAGAGTACCCTGTTATGCAATGGTAAAGGAAGTAATGCAGATAAGGTTCAAGATAGTGAGACATCCCTGTTGGTCTCCAAGAAAGCTGATAAAAACTATATTGAAGACACTGAGACAACCCCAAAGTCCTGTCTTGATGTAGTGTTCGAGTTACTGGCTACCACTGCTGGCACCAGCTCTTCGAACTCGTTGCCTGAATCAGTTCGGCTTCTTGAGTCTCAACTTCAAGTTGAAAGACATCGATCAGATGTTATGCGACAGGAAGCCGAAGGACTGAGGAAGTCCCTGCAGAATTCAGATGCATACTTTCTGGTGCAACAGCAAGCGCTGGAGGACTTAAGCGCCAAACAAGAGAAAGTTAATAAGCTTGCTAAGCATCTTGCCAGCATTATGGGTACCCAGGATATTGTTTCTTGAGCTCTTCTGAAGTGGTTTCAGTTCTGGACTTGTTTTGCTGCGGCGTTTATATGCTGCTGTGTTCCCTATATTTGCACTGGTGGCGAACTTTGATGCCCAGTGGATGTAATATGTGTAATAGCCGTGATAGCCTAGTGTAAGTTGCTTGCTTATTTATTTCCTTGTTGTCTTGTTTATTTGTTTGCTTGTAGTCAGTGCAGTTCTTTTTCTGCGGTTTGCTAGTGGCTGCAATAACCTATTTTTTAAAACTAGGCCACAATAACCATGGGCTAATATTTACTGTAGTGACACTGGGCCTCCTACGGGCCGTAGAAACAGTGGGCCTTCTACGGGCCGTAGAAACAGTGGGCCTTCTACGGGCCGTAGAAACAGTGGGCCTTCTACGGGCCGTAGAAACAATGGGCCTTCTACGGGCCGTATCATCAATGGGCCTTATACGGGCCGTATGATCGATTGGCCAAACATGGGCCAAACAGACCGCATTCTGGCCGTAAACGGGCTAGAGTTGGAATCGTCCGTTCATGGGCCGACCATAACGGGCCATCGTTAATAGGCCGTATTTGATGACGCTATGAAAACGGCCCAACGTATTAACGGACCACAAACGGGCCGACTGTAACCACGGGCTGAATTTGGCCCACAAGCAGAAAATGACAGTAACGGGCCGTAAGTAAACGAATGCTGGAAAATAGCCCAAGAATAAATGGGCTCTGAGAAGGCCGAAAGATAACATGGGCTGGAAACGGCCCAACGGAATAACGGGCCGTTAATGGGTATAAAGTGATACACTGTTCTTTACGGGCCAGTTTCACCACGGGCCGTTAATGGGTGTAAAGTGATACACTGTTCATTACGGGCCAGTTTCACCACGGGCCGTTAATAGGCCAAGAGTTACATAGGGCCTCATATGGGCCGAAAGACGTCATGGGCCATACATGGGCCAGAAGTGAAAACGGGCTGGAATCATATTGGATGGCCCAGATGACGCTACTGGGCCTAATTCGAATAGGGCGTAACGGGCCTTGGGTTAGCGGGCTGTAAATGGGCTATATGCGAACAGGCCGTTAACAGGCTTTCCATGGGCCGGCCCGCCACCTTTTGACCAAGTCAAACGGGCCGGCCTTTTCACAGGAATGGGCCTCTGTTGGGCCGTGCCACGTGTCGACGTATCATAGGCGCCTTCTGTCCAATGAGTGGATGACATCTGTCCCAGCGATGAGCCGACACGTGTTTCCTCCAGCCAATGATGATTTTACACGTGGAAAATCCCCATTGGTCGGGGCTGTTAACGGGTTATCGGATCCAAAACCCGACCCGATAGCTTAACGGCGTTCCGTTACGGTGGATGCCACGTGTCGGTCACCCTTGACGAAAGCACTTCTGTGACGCGCGATTTATCGTCATGGAAGTGGACACTTCCATGATGATAATTTTGGTAATGTCATGGAACACTTCTACGACAGCACAGGTATGACTATCTTGATTCTGTCATAAATTTGTCATGGATGTACATGCATGACAAAAAACGCGACCTACTGTGACAAACACGTATCATCACGGAAGTGTATTTTTTTGTAGTGTTGCACGATACGTATTTTGGTCGGTAAAAATTCATTATATAATCCCCCGAAGGTATTGACTCCTGTATCACGCAAATATCCTCTGTTTTTGTTTCGAGCTTTCTCTGCAGCAGATTTGGAGCAAGATGTCATCTCAGGATTCCGACGGAGAGAGCTATGTCTCATACCTCATTGTGGACCCAAAGACCTATGGGGATCTATCTCCTTGTGGTCGAACTACGGACGAGGAGGAGGATGCTCATTTGATGAGGATCAATGATTCAAGTTCGGAGGAGGAGGATGTCCCTCTACCTCAACCTGGGGATATGCACGTGAAATTCAAGAAATCTAGTCTCCCTAAGAGAGCTAAACTATCTAACAACCGATCTATTCCTTCTCGTTTTTGGCAGAAAAGCAAAGGAGATTTATGTGACAATATCTTGAAGCTGGAATCGGAGGTCGATGATTTAAAGGAGGAAATTGCTCTTCTCAATTACAATATGAAGAAGCTAAAGACACAACTGTCATCATCAACAACTCCATCATCCCCTCCTCCGAAAAGGGAAGACTAATCATATGGGTATGGGCACTCCCCTTGGCAACCGCCAAGCTTGGGGGAGGTGCCCCGGTATCGTATCGTTATCACATCTCTATCTTTACCGTTTTTCTTAGTACGATCCTTTTAGTAATATCTTGATCTAGTAGAATAAAGTTTTTGGTATGATCTAGTTTTGAGTTTTGCTTTATGATCCCTCTATGTAATCGAGTCCGTGAGCTATATAATAAAGATTAGTGTTGAGTCAAGGGCTTGATTATTTTGCTATGATCTTGAGGGAATAAAATAAAAAGAGAAAGAATAAAAAGAAACAAAGAGATCATATTGATCTTATTGAGAGTAATGACTTCACATAGAAAGAGTATGATGATTAAAAATTGTTGAGAGTTGACAAACATAGCTTTGGTCATCGTTGCAATTAATAGGAAGTAATAAAGAAAGAGAGGTTTCACATATAAATATACTATCTTGGACATCTTTTATGATTGTGAGCACTCATTAAAATACGACATGCTAAAGAGTTGATGTTGGACAAGGAAGACAACGTGATGGGTCATGTTTTCTTATATCTGAGATAAAGTATATTGTCATGGATCATCCAACATGTTGAGCTTGCCTTTCTCCCTCATGCTAGCCAAATTCTTTGCACCAGTAGAGATACTACTTGTGCTTCCAAATACCCTTATAATTAAACCCAGTTTTGCCATGAGAGTCCACCATATCTACCAATGGATTGAGTAAGATCCTTCAAGTAAGTTGTCATCGGTGCAAGCAATAAAAATTGCTCTCTAAATATGTATGATTGATTAGTGTGGAGGAAATAAGCTTTATACGATCTTGTGATGTGGAAGAAATAAAAGCGACGGATTGCATAATAAAGGTCCATATCACAAGTGGCAATATAAAGTGACGTTCTTTCGCATTAAGATTTTGTGCATCCAACCCTGAAAGCGCATGGCAACCTCTGCTTCCCTCTGCGAAGGGCCTATCTTTTACTTTTATCTTCTACCTTATGCAAGAGTCATGGTGATTTTCACCTTTCCTTTTTACATTTTATCCTTTGGCAAGCCCAGTGTGTTGGAAAGATCCTGATATATATATATATATATATATATATATATATATATATATATATATATATATATATATATAATTGGATGTAAGTTAGCATGAGCTATTATTGTTGACATTACCCTTGAGGTAAAAGGTTGGGAGGCGAAACTATAAGCCCCTATATTTCTCTGTGTCCGATTAAAATTCCATAACCACAAGTATTGCGTGAGTGTTAGCAATTGTGAAAGATTAAATGATAGTTGAGTATGTGGGCTTGCTGAAAAGCTCTGACATAGACTCTTTCTGATGTTATGATAAATTGCGATTGCTTCAATGACTGAGATTATAGTTTGTTGGTTCTCAATGAAGTTTTTGATTCATACTTGACGTTGTGAATAGATTATTACTTGAGCATAAGAAATCATATGACAATATCCATATATGTTGCTGTTTTAAGACTGATCATGATGCCCTCATGTCCGTATTTTATTTTATCGACACCTCTACGTCTAAACATGTGGACATATTTATCGTTATCGGCTTCCGCTTGAGGACAAGCGAGGTCTAAGCTTGGGGGAGTTGATACGTCCATTTTGCATCATGCTTTTATATCAATTTTTATTGCATTATGGGATGTTATTACACATTATGTCACAATACTTATGCCTATTCTCTCTTATATTACAAGGTTTACATAAAGAGGGAGAATGCCGGCAGCTGGAATTCTGGGCTGGAAAACTAGCAAATATTAGAGACCTATTCTGCACAACTCCAAAAGTCCTGAAACTCCACGAAAGTTATTTTTGGAAATAATAAAAAATATTGAGTGGAAGAAATACCAGAGGGGACCCACACCCTGGGCACGAGGGTGGGGGCGCGCCCTAGCCCCCTGGGCGCGCCCCCTGCCTCGTGGGCCCCCTGGTGACCCTCCGGTGGCTATCTTCTGCTATATGAAGTCTTTCGTCCGAAGAAAAATCATAAGCAAGCTTTCGGGACGAGACTCCGCCGCCACGAGGCGGAACCTTGGCGGAACCAATCTAGGGCTCCGGCAGAGCTGTTCTGCCGGGGACACTTCCCTCCGGGAGGGGGAAATCATCGCCATCGTCATCACCAACGCTCCTCTCATCGGGAGGGGGCCAATCTCCATCAACATCTTCACCAGCACCATCTCCTCTCAAACCCTAGTTCATCTCTTGTATCCAATTATTGTCTCTAAGTCTGGGATTGGTACCTGTAGGTTGCTAGTAGTGTTGATTACTCCTTGTACTTGATGCTAGTTGGTTTATTTGGTGGAAGATCATATGTTCAGATCCATTATGCATATTAATACCCCTATGATTATGAACATGAATATGCTTTGTGAGTAGTTACGTTTGTTCCTGAGGACATGGGAGAAGTCTTGCTATTAGTAGTCATGTGAATTTGGTATTCGTTCGATATTTTGATGAGATGTATGTTGTCTCTCCTCTAGTGGTGTTATGTGAACGTCGACTACATGACACTTCACCATTATTTGGGCCTAGAGGAAGGCATTGGGAAGTAATAAGTAGATGATGGGTTGCTAGAGTGACAGAAGCTTAAACCCTAGTTTATGCGTTGCTTCGTAAGGGGCTGATTTGGATCCATATGTTTCATGCTATGGTTAGGTTTACCTTAATACTTCTTTTGTAGTTGCGGATGCTTGCAATAGGAGTTAATCATAAGTGGGATGCTTGTTCAAGTTAGGACAGCACCCAAGCACCGATCCACCCACATATCAAATTATCAAAGTACCGAACGCGAATCATATGAACGTGATGAAAACTAGCTTGACGATAATTCCCATGTGTCCTCGGGAGCGCTTTTCTCTATATAAGAAATTGTCTAGGCTTGTCCTTTGCTACAAAAAGGATTGGGACACCTTGCTGCACTTTATTTACTTTTGTTACTTGTTGCTCGTTACAAATTATCTTATCACAAAACTATCTGTTACCTATAATTTCAGTGCTTGCAGAGAATACCTTGCTGGAAACCGCTTATCATTTCCTTCTGCTCCTCTTTGGGTTCGACACTCTTACTTATCGAAGGACTACGATAGAGCCCCTATACTTGTGGGTCATCACATAACATCATTCTCCTAATGATGTGATCCTGTTATCAACGACATCCAATGTCCATGGCCAGGAAACCACAACCATCTATTGATCAATGAGCTAGTCAACTAGAGGCTCACTAGGGACATGTTGTAGTCTATGTATTCACACATGTATTATGGTTTTCGGTTAATACAATTATAGCATGAACAATAGACGATTATCATGAACAAGGAAATATAATAATAACCAGTTTATTATTGCCTCTAGGGCATATTTCCAACAATTTGGAGATGTGCAGAATAGGTAACTCTGACGTAGCTTTTTCAGGCCCAGAATTCCAACTGCCGGCATTCTCCCTCTTTGTGTAAAACTTGCATGTTATGAGAGGAAAGGCATTAGAATTACTCCATAAAGCATTATTATGCATAAAAACAGTATAAATAATAGTAGGAAAACATGATGCAAAATGGACGTATAGAGGGTATCAATTCGGCCCATCACCGGCCCGTTATCCATTCGACATCATTGCGGGCCATCGGCACTTCCCGCCCGTTAACAGTCCGCTATGTATATGGGACCAATTATGTCCCGGTGTGTTTTTGGCCTGTTAACGGTCCATGCCGGAATTGGGTCATTTTCGGTTAGGTCTATCTTTCGGCCTTTTAGCGATTCGTTAAAGTCAACTATAGCTCCAAGGTTCCATAAAACAGGAAAACAAGCAAGAGGCAAGGTAATGAAAAGAAAAGGCAAAGTATATAAATGCACGTTATGGCTCCAGCTTGCGCTCGCTAGAGAGTGCATCCCGACGTGTGATAGCTTGCACGCTATGGCTCTAGCTTGCGCTCACTAGAGGGTGAATCCCGATGCATGACAGCTGATGACCCACAAGTATAGGGGATCACAACAGTTTTCAAGGTTAGATTATTCAACCCAAATCTATTGATTCGACATAAGGGGAGCCAAAGAATATTTGCAAGTATTAGCAGCTGAGTTGTCAATTCAACCACACCTGGAGATTAATTTTTTGCAGCAAAGTGATCAGTAGCAAGGTAACATGATAGTTTTGATAGTAGTAGCAACAGCAATAGTAATGGTAACAGTGATAGCAAGGATTTTGTAGCAAGTGCAATAGTAACAGAAGTAGTAGTAACTTAGTGGAAACAATATAAGAGAAATTCATAGGCATTGGATCGGTGAATTCGTTGGATGATATTCATCATATAATAGTCATAACCTAGGGCGATACGGCACTAGCTCCAGTTCACAAATATAATGTAGGCATGTATTCCGTAAATAGTCATACATGCTTATGGATAGAACTTGCAAGACATCTTTTGTCCTACCCTCCTGTGGCAGCGGGGTCCTATTGGAAACTAAGGGATATTAAGGCATCCTTTTAATAGAGAACTGGAACAAAGCATTAACACATAGTGAATACATTAACTCCTCAAACTACGGTCATCACCGGGAAGTGTCCCGACTTTTGTCACTCCGGGGTTGCCAGATCATAACACGTAGTAGGTGACTACAACTTGCAAGATCGGACCTAGAACATAGGTATAATGGTGATAACATAAACGATTCAGATCTGAAATCATGTCACCCGGGCCCAAAGTGACAAGCATTAAGCATGGCAAAGTCATAGCAACATCAATCTCAGAACATAATGGATACTAGGGATCAAACCCTAACAAAACTAACTCGATTACATGATGAACCTCATCCAACTCCTCAACGACCAGGGAGCATCATGGAATTGGCGCTGGAGAAGGGTTGGTGATGACAAAGATCGAAGATCCCCCTCTCCGGAGCCCCAAGCGGACTCCAGATCTGGCCCCCCGATGAAGAACAGGAGGTGGCGACAGCTTCGTCTTGTGAAACGCAATAATTCTTCCTCCGTGATTTTTTTGGAAATATGTGATTTTATAGTATCAGGGGTGGAGTCTGCAGGGCCATCAGGTGGGGACAACCCACCTGGGGGCACCTGGAGGGGGGGCACCCTGGTGGGTTGTGCCGACCCAGGTGCCCCCCTCCGATGGTTCTTGGCTCCAGAAATTCTTATTTATTGAATAAAAAATCCTCACAAAGTTTCATTCCAATCCGAGAACTTTTATTTCTGCACAAAAACAACACCATGGTAGTTCTGCTGAAAACATCGTCAGTCTGGGTTAGTTTCATTCAAATCATGCAAATTAGAGTCCAAAACAAGAGGAAAAGCATTAGGAAAAGTAGATACGACTGAGACGTATCAACTCCCCCAAGCTTAAACCTTTGCTTGTGCTCAAGCAATTCAGTTGATAAATTGAAAGTGAAAAAGGAAAACTTTTACGAACTCTTTTGCTCTTGTTTACATAAATAAGCTTAAACAGCACCCAGGTTTTCAGCCAAGATTATAACTAACCATGTCGACAATAACTCTTAAAAATTATATTAACTCATATCAATGACATAATCAGCTAGCGAGCAATAATAAGATATCTCAAACAGCAACACGTTGTCAAAACAACCATGATATAATATGACAATAATTGTATCTCGCTAGCCCTTTCTGAAACCGCAAAACTTAAATGCAGAGCACCTCCAAAGCTCAAGCAGCGACTAAACATTGTAATTCATGGTAGAAAAGATCCAGTCATGATGCACCCAACATTAGCTACACACAATGCATGAGGATGACAATAGTGCTCTCAGGTTCTAGCGCTTATTTGAGAAGGTGATGACACAACATAAAAGTAAATACATAGTCCCTTCGCAGAGGGAAGCAGTGATTTGCAGCGGTGCCAGAGCTCAAGTTTTTAAAACAGAGGTAAATAAAATTTTGAGAAATGCACCCTTCTTGTTTACTTCGCGACCATTAGTTATCGGTATCTTCCATGCTAAACACATTAGTGGCGGTTCCCAAGCGATAAAAGTAAAGGTTTACTCCCCCTCCACCAACAATCACATTCCACGGCTTATCCGAAACAACGGGAACCGTCCATACCAACAACAGTCCTGGGGGAGTTTTTGTTTAATTAATTGCAATTTGAATTCGAGACTGGGAATCCCTATTACCGCCCCACTCGTGCAAGGACGAGTGAATAAACACTCATCATGAGAATAACCCGCTTAGCATGGAAGATACTGACTACCTCCTGTCGCTCTATGAACAATCCAGGCACAAAAAAAGGATATTTATTTCAAGTTTTTAGAGGTGGCACATGCAAATTTACTTAGGACGGCAGGGTAATACCGTATATATGTAGGTATGGTGGACTCTTCTGGAATAACTTGGGTTTCAGGTTTTTGATGCACAAGCAGAATTCCCTCTTAGTGCAGTTGAAGGCTAGCAAATAGGTTGAGAAGCGGCCAGCTAGAGAGGGAAAACGGTCATGAACATGCATTATGCATAAGTAACATTGGATACTAGCATGAGTAGGATATGAACACCATGAACATAAATATCATAGAGGTTGTGTTGGTTTTGATTCAACTACATGCATGAAGATGTGCCAAGTCAAGCCACTCGAACATTCAGAGGAGGATACCATATCATCATACTACATCATAATCATTTTAATGCAATGTTGATATCCAAGATAAATCATTATCCACTCCTAGCTACTTAAGCATGGCATGAGAAACTATAATCTCTAATTGTCATTGCAAACATGTTTGATCATAATAGGTTGAATCATGGATACTAGGTTAAACATATTTACAAAAACAGAACAAGTCGAGTTCATACCCGTTTCTCTCTGCCACAGCCAGCTCATCAAATATCATCATTATTGCCTTTCACTTGCACGATCAAACAATTTGAAAATAACAATAGTGCAAGAGTGTCATGGGCTAAGCTGGAATCTGCAAACATTTTATTCGAAAGGAGAAGACAAAGTAATACGGGCTCTTTGTTAGATCAACAATAATGCATATGAGAGCCACTCATCATTTTCATCGTGGTCTTCTCCTTGGTATGACTCAGTAAAAAAGAAAAGAAATTTAAAGAAACACACTGAAATATTTTTGGAGTTTTTGGTTTTTCTTGAACAAGCAAATAAAAGGGAAAAAACGAAAACGGGAAAAACTATTTACACGGGAAAGCTCCTAACAAGTTAAAGAAGAACATGGAAATCTTTTTGGGTTTTCCTTTTAGTACTACAACAAGCTACACTAGAAAGAAAAATCAAAAAGAAGGAGGAAATATTTTTGTATTTTCTCAAAAAAATTCAAACACACAAGAAGAAAGCGAGAAAATAAATCTAACATGGATGATACAATGAAAGAGTGTGAACACCGACAACTGGAATGAAATGTGTGAACATGAATGTAATGTCGGTGGAAATACGTACTCCCCCAAGCTTAGGCTTTTGGCCTAACTTGGTAATCACCACTCGAAGAAGCCATCAGGTCCCACGTTGAAGTGCTGGGGAGCGGGCACCTGAGGATCCCACTGTTGAGGCTCTGCCTGTGCCGCAGCTAGGTTGTTTCGGTAGGCGACGATGTCCTCAGGCATAATCCTGTATCCGCCCCTGGCAATAGGATCAAACAAAGCAGGTGCAGGCAAAGGAATAACATCACGGGTAATCTCACTAAAGACCAAGTTATAAGGAATATCCATAGTGGTGTTCTCGATATCAATGAAGTGGTGGTGTGCCATAGCCGCGTGATCTAGGTAAACCTTGGGCAAGGGATAATCATGCTGGCGTATCTGGACATTAAAGTGACTCGCTAGGCGAGTAGCATAAATGCCACCATGTATTTTACCCTTGGGTCTATTAATGTGGAGGCGACGTGCCACATTAGCTCCCAAGCTATAAGTGTTGTCGCCACAAAGTGCACGATGTAAAAAAGCAAAGTCTGGGGCACTGAGTGCACCTACCTTCTCTCTAGCAAGCAAACACTTCGTAATGAAAAGAGCAAAATAATGGCGGTGACACTTGAGACCCCTCTCTCATCCCCCACTGTTAGAGTGCGGTAAAAACCATCAAACTCCACGGGCCTAGGCTCTACTAAACCACCATCAGAAGGGAGCAAGCATATGTCACAAAATTCAGTAAGCGGTGGTATCCTTATGGGGTTCGGCATATAAGTTAAACTGCACCTCAGGGGGATTATTCCTAACTAAGAAATGGAAACTTTGCACAAAGGAATTTGTGAGGAGATGATACTGTTCACATTTAGCTGCGATGAAGTTGGTGAGGCCGGCATTAGCAGCATATTGTGCAAACTCTTGAAGGATTCTGGCCCCTTCCATGAACGGGTTATGGGGCCATTCGCATGGTCGTACCTCCGCCATTCTCCGGGTATGGAGATCACTGTCAGATGACTCCCCAATAACTCCCTTAGAGTTCTTCTTGGAAGCAAACTTCCTAAAGATACTCATATTTTTCCTATGAACAAAATTCTGAAATTTGTAGTCCACAAAAATTTTCTCAACAAAACTTCACAAGATTGGTAGCAATTGCTCATAGGTATGCATAGAGGCCATATCAAGCATTCAAACTACCTAGAACTCTAAGAATTCAACATGCAAGCTCATCTACAGCAGCACCAAGAGTAACTAATTATTCAAAACATAAAACACTAAAGCAAAAACTAATTGGACTAACGGAGGAGTCACATACCAAGTAACAATCCCCCGAAACAGTTTCGGAAACGGAGCTTCGAGCAAAGAGATCAAAATTCGCGAGTTTGAGAGCAAGAACAGGAAAGAGAGAGCAATGGTGATTTTTTTCTGGAGGTAAATGGTGATGTGGGATGAAGAGATAAGTGAGGGGGCCCACGTGGGGCCCAGCAACCACCAGGGCGCGCCTCGGGGGTGCTAGCGCGCCCAGGTGGGTTGTGCCCACCTGGTGCACCCCCTTTCATGTTATTTGCATCAACATTTCTTAAATATTCAGAAAAATTTCGTATTAAATTTTGAGAGCATTTTGAGAACTTTTATTTTTGGGTCATTTTTTATTGCACGGGAAATTCAGAAAACAGACAAAACATGGCATTTTATTTTATTTAACTAATAAAAACAGAAAACAAAAGGTAGGGACAGAAGGTAGTGCTTACTAAATTCATCAACTTCATACCTCTCAAAAATGATCCATTAATACGGTTGATCAAGTCTTATTAACAACCACTTTCGATTAGCATGAAACCGAAGAACTTTCATAAATCACTAAGTTACCTCAACGGGGATATCAATGTCCCCAACAATAAGCATTTCATATTTCTTTTGGGCAGTAGGTAGAGGTAGTTGAAAATTTCCAATAGTGATTGTCGGAGATTTTTCAATAACATTAATACCATTCACTTGGAATTGTTTCTTCGGAAAGTGCACCGTATGTTCATTACCATTGATATGAAAAGTGACCTTGCTTTTATTGCAATCAATAACAGCCCCTGCAGTATTCAAAAAGGGTCTATCAAGGATAATCGACATGTTGTCGTCCTCGGGCATCTCAAGTATAACAAAGTCAGTTAAGATAGTAACTTTGGCAACAACAACTGGCACATCCTCACAAATACCGATAGGTATAACAGTTGATTTATCAGCCATTTGCAAAGATATTTCAGTAGGTGTGAGTTTATTCAAATCGAATCTTTTATATAAAGAGAAAGGCATAACACTAACACTAGCACCTAAATCACATAAAGCAGTTTCACATAGTTTCTTTTGATGGAGCAAGGTATAGTGGGGATTCCCGGATCTCCAAGTTTTTTAGGTACTCCATCCTTAAAGGTGTAATTAGCAAGCATGGTGGAGATTTCAGCTTTCGTTATTTTTCTCTTGCTGGTGATGATGTCTTTCATGTACTTTGCATAAGGAGGCATTTTTAGGATATCAGTCAAGCGAGTACGCAAAAAGAATGGCCTAATCATTTCAGCAAAGCATTCAAATTCTTCATCATCTTTTTTAGTAGACTTAGGTGGAAAGGGCATAGGTTTTTGAGCCCATGGTTCTCTTTCCTTACAATGTTTTCTAGCAACAAAGTCTCTTTTATCATATCTTTTATTTTTGGGTTGTGGGTTATCAAGATCAACTGCTCGCTCTATCTCAACATCATTGTCTAGTTCTTTATTATTTGTTTGAGTGTCTTCGTGAACCTCATCATTATCTTTTTCATTATCAGAAGGTGAGTGTTCACTATCAGATTGAGTTTCAGCATCAGAGATAGAAACTTCATTATCATTGTCAGGAGGTTTTTCTACTTCAGGTTCACTAGACGCATGCAAAGTCCTATCATCTTTCTTCTTCTTTTTCTTTTTAGAAGGACTAGGTGCATGAGTGTTAACTCTTTGAGAGTCTTGTTCAATTATTTTTGGGTGTCCTTCAGGATAAAGTGGTTCCTGAGTCATTCTACCTCCTCTAGTCATTACTCTAACATCATGATCATTGATATTATTATTCATTTCATCAAGCAATTCTCTTTGAGATTTAGCAACTTGTTCTAATTGAGTTTGAACCATAGAGGCATGCTTTCCTACACCTCTAACATCATTGGAGATTCTAAATAACAAGTCACTCAAGCGAGCAATCATATCAGAATTGTATTTCAATTGTTTCATAACATTTGCATTGAAGTGATCCTGCTTTTGACATCCTCAGCTTTAATACCTTTTTCCTTCATAGATTTCTTTGCCTCTTGCATATCTTCCGGACTGAGATGTAAGATACCCCTCTTCTTCGGAGTAGGTTTGAGTGGTGGTTCAGGAAGAGTCCAATCATCATAATTTTTCAATATGTTATTCAATAATTCTTTAGCTTGTCCAATAGTTCGTTCCCTGAAAACACAACCAACACAACTATCTAGGAAATCCCTAGAAGCATCGGTTAGTCCATTATAGAAGATATCAAGTATCTCATTTTTCTTAAGAGGATGATCAGGAAAAGCATTAAGCAATTGGAGAAGCCTCCCCCAAGCTTGTGGGAGACTCTCTTCTTCAATTTGCACAAAGTTAAATATTTTCTGTAAGGCAACTTGTTTCTTATGAGCAGGAAAATGGTTTTCAGAGGTAATAAATCATATCCTGGGGACTACACACACAACCAGGAGCAAGAGTATTATACCGAGTCTTAGCATCACCCTTTAATGAGAACAGAAATAATTTGAGAATATAATAGTAGCGAATTTTCTCATCATGAGCAAAAAGAGTGGCTATGTCATTCAACTTAGTAAGATGTGCCACAACAGTTTCAGTTTCATAACCATGGAAAGGATCAGATTCAACCAAAGTAATTAACTCTGGATCGACAGAGAATTCATAATCCTTATCATCAACAAAGATAGGTGAAGTAGCAAACTTAGGATCACATTTCATTCTAGCATTCAAAGATTCTTCTTTCAGTTTGCATAATAATTTCTTAAGATCATCTCTATCTTTGCAAGCAAGAACGTCTCTAGTTGTCTCCTCATTCATAACATAACCTTCCGGTACCTTTGGCAATTCATATCTAGGAGAACTAGTTCTAATAGGTGTTTCAAGATTTTCAGTCTCAAGCTCTTCATCAGTTTCAACAATTTCAGTAGTTTCAACATTCTCAAAAGCTTTAGTTCTAGCAAGTTGTTCATCAAGAAATTCACCTAGTGGCACATTATCATCAAGCAAGGTGCTAGCATCATCATAAATATCATTCATAACAGCATCAATCTCAGAACATAATGGATACTAGGGATAAGCCCTAACAAAACTAACTCGATTACATGATGAATCTCATCCAACTCCTCACCGACCAGCGAGCCTATGAAGGAATTACTCACTCCCGGTGGGGAGCATCGTGGAATTGGCGATGGAGAAGGGTTGGTGATGACAAAGATCGATCCCCCTCTCTGGAGCCCCAAACGGACTCCAGATCTGGCCTCCCGATGAAGAACGGGAGGTGGCGGCAACTCCATCCCGTGAAACGCGATAATTCTTTCTCCTTGATTTTTTTCTGGAAATATGTGGTTTTATAGTATCAGGGTTGGGGTCTGCGTGGCCACCAGGTGGGGACAACCCACCTGGGCGCGCCTGAGGGGGGGCTGGTGGGTTGTGCCCACCCAGGTGGCCCCCTCCGATGGTTCTTGGCTCCAGAAATTCTTATTTATTGAATAAAAAATCCTCGCAAAGTTTCGTTTCAATCCGAGAACTTTTATTTCTGCACAAAAACAACACCATGGTAGTTCTACTGAAAACAGCGTCAGTCCGGGTTAGTTTCATTTAAATCATGCAAATTAGAGTCCAAAACAAGAGGAAAAGTATTAGGAAAAGTAGATATGACGGAGACGTATCAACAACTTACACATTATGGCTCGAGTTTGCGCTCGCTAGAGAGTGAATTCTGACGCGTTTCAGCTTGCACGTTATGGCTCCACCTTGCGCTCGCTGGAGAGTGAATCCCGACGTGTGACAGCTCGGATGTTATGCCTCCAGCTTGTGCTCGCTGGAGAGTGATTTGCAACGTGTGTCAGCTTGCACGTTGTGGCTCCAACTTGCGCTTTCTTGGGAATGAACCCCGACGCGTGACACCTCGGACGTTATGGCTCCAGCTTGCGCTCGCTAGAGACTGAATCCCGACGCGTGACACTTTGCACGTTATGGCTCCAGCTTGCGCTCGCTTGAGAGTGAATCCCGGCGTGTGACAACTCAGACGTTATGGCTCCAGCTTGCGCTCGCTGGAGAGTGAATCCCGACGCATGACAGTTCAGACGTTATGGCTCCAGCTTGCGTTCGTTGGAGAGTGAATCCCGACGCGTGACAACTTGCACGCTATGGCTCCAGCTTGCGCTCGCTCGAGAGTGAATCCCGAGGCGTGACAGCTGGCTAGCACGTTAAGGCTCCAACTCGCGCTTGCTGGAGAGTGAATCCCGACGCGTGACAGCTTGCACGTTAAGGCTCCAACTTGCGCTCGCTGGAGAGTGAATCCCGACGCGTCACAGCTTGCACGTTAACGCCCAAGCTTGCGCTCGCTGGAGAGTGAACCCCGACGCGTCACAGCTTGCACATTAAGGCTCCAGCTTGCGCTTGCTGGAGAGTGAACCCCGAGGCGTGACAGCTTGCACGCTAAGGCTCCAGCTTGCGCTCGCTGGAGAGTGAATCCCAACGCGTGACAGCTTGCGCGTTAAGGCTCCAGCTTGTGCTCGCTGGAGAGTGAATCCCGACACGTGACAACTTGCATATTACCATGCACTCACGTGGAAGCACCATCAAACATGTCCATTTCATAGGGCTACGGGACAGGGGGGGGGGGGGCTCCGTCGCGCCGTATCGGCGTCCAGAAAGAAAGAAAAGATAAACTAGGAGTACGAGTATTTTTAGAAAGACTGTAAAAAGAAAACTCAATTCACAATTTTTTTTCGCCTACACGCCGAGGAAAGAGGTGGTTAGGTCAGGGTAACTACGTTTCCATTAGTGTGGTCAGTCAATGAAGCACTCAAGCAGTGTGTACTGTGTGCACCCAACCAACCTTGTCTTATCCACGCAATGCATGCAGCGGTGCGTCCACACACACGACTGTGGGAATCAACGAAGGAAGGGACGATCCTCCCGTTCCGCCATCCCATTGGCCCAAACCCAAAGCGCAGCGACCGGCTTCGGTCACCGGCAAAATCCACCGGGCAAAAGCCGACGCCTCGGCACTCTACACCAACGAAATCACACCTCGCTACCCATGACACGCCGGCCCCGCGGAAACACGACCCCACACGTAAGCGACCATACGCGACGCGGCCGGCGCAACGCGTACCTGGGCGCAGCAGGGGCTTGTCGCACGCAGGCTCGCCCGCCAGCCGTCGGATCCCCCACGCGTACCGCCGGATGCGCCCGGTCAAAAGTGGCAGCTGCCAGCCAGTCCATCCCGGTCCCCGGCCCTCGAACCGCGAGCGCGGCCCTCGCCACACACACCGCGGAACACAGCATCCTCGCTGCATGACACCGCGGGCCCACGCGCGCGGGCGCGACCCGTCAGTGTCTCGCGGGGCGGGCCGAGTGGGTTGGGTAGGCGGGTTGCCGAAACGGGTACCGCGAGGGGGTCACGGAAGGGGAAGAGGCTTGCCTATTTGCTCGCAACCGCCTCCCCCTCGCTCCACTCAACAACCAAAAACCCCCGTCCATTCACTCTCCCCTGCCCCTGCCTCTCTCTGCCTGCGTGCGTGCGTGGGGAGCGTGAGGATGGAGCAGAGGAATCCAATGGCGGCGCAGGCGGCGAGGCCGAACCCCTGCGCGGCCTTCCGCTCGGTCCCGCCGCCGCTGCCCGCGCGCCGCGCCGACGCCGCGCCGAGGCCCAAGGTGACGAGCTGACGATCGCCCCCCTTCTCCATTTCTTTGACTGATTGATTGGCGCATGCCGCTCTTTTCCCCCACCCCCAAATCCCCCCGCGATCGCGGACGGGGGCCGCCTAGGGTTTCCCGCGTACGGTACGGACTCGCGGCGGCGGCGGCGGCGGCGTGGAATGCGGGGGGGCGAGGGCCGGCCGCCGGGACGGGGGTTTTTGTCGACGATCGAATGCCTTTTTCTTTTCTTCATTCCGAGGTTGATTTTGCCCTCTGCTTCCTTGTGCTCGTCGGCTGCCCTGTACTGAACGAGTCACCTGTCATAGATCGCGGCGCTCGGTTCTGCGTTAGCTACCGCGTGGTGCAGCCGGTGCGAGATTCGCTCGCTCTACTTCCATATTATCTTCTTTATTAGGTGGAGTATAGATATGGAGTAGTACTACTTAATTTGTTACCATTGTGACAGCGCTTGTTCCCCAGGGGCCCAGCGTCGCTCAAGTTGAGGTTGATTTTGATTCTCTTCCTACGTCTTCTTACCACTCCAACATGATTGTTCATCTCGTCCGTCTGGGCTGGGGTGGTATAGATCCAAGATCCAACTGCCTATGCCTAGCTTACCAACTTCCGCGCTTGGATTAGGATAAACATGCTTGCCACGCCTTTCCTGGCTAATTAATTTTGTACAGAGGCCGAGGAAATCGTTTAACATCAATTTGTTTCGTTTTACTGTTGCAGGATGCACCTTGTCCTACCTCTAATGGCGATAGAGGTCTTTCTGGGCGGTGCAAAAAGCCTCCAGAGCATGCGTACGTTCCTTCATGCTTATGTCTGCCAACATACAGCATTATATATGATGGAATCATGTCATTGTTTCTACATTTGTCATCCTGCTTTGGTTTCACTGTTCGATTAAATGCCTTGTTTTTCTTTTTGAGACAAAATAGCAGGAGCTTCGTGACAATTGTTATCTGTAGTGAATGTCTTATATTTCTGTGAAGCATATCCCTAGTCTAGGAACCAAAATATCATGTCATGGGGATTGTCAACTACTCTACCTTGTCTGTGTCATGGGCCCATTATGGTTCAAATAACAATTGACTGTAAGATTCATAATATTCGTAGCTATTACTTGGTAAACTCATGCTGTATCAGGTTTTATCCTCACTTTCGTATTTAACCTAAAAAATGACCCGTGCATTCGTGAATATGGAGATCAGGAGCATATCAGTGCAAAGTTGCAAACCACTGGCTAGGTGTAATTGTGCGAACTACACACATTGACCATTTTATGTTGGGCTGATGAGTGATCAATGGATCACATTTGGAGGAATTTAAGGGCCCCATCTTGGATAAATCTCGTAATAGCCTTTCATATTTTAAGGCTCACACCTTATTAATACCCAGTTGAATCTAATCAGTTCTTTTATCTAATGTGTGTATCACATGAGACTGAGTTTGCATGATTAAACATGGCTATCTGGTTTCCCTAGACCATTTAAAGAAACTGCACAGGGGAACTCAGGTTGTGTTCAATATGAATGTGCATGATCCAGTAACATGATATTTGATAATCTTATATGTAGTAAGCTGACAAATACTCTGTTATCCAGAAGTGCGTATTCAGTCCTATACCATTAGAATGATTCTGAGGACAGGGTATGTTTAGTTTGAGCCCAAATTCACCATCCTAAAAAATGGTAGCCAAAATTTTAGTGAATGTTTTGCTTGCCAATGATCTGGCTAATGTTGGCAAGAAAAATGAACTACAGTTAGCAAGTTTGCATATGGGCATACCAACCAATTTCGGGCAACCCATCCAAACAAGGACCAAATTTTTGGCTATGAGCAAAAAATTGGTAAGGTTAGTTTTGTACACCAACCAAACATGGGTCCTCGCAATAAAATAAAAGGGAAAATGTAAGAAGAAATATATTTATATTGCTTCTTGGTGTGTTGCTTTATGCCTCACGGTTTAATTCTACTCTATAATTTGGTTATGCGTAAGTGTAGTGAGCATTGAGGCATGGTATACTGCCTTCTTCTTTTTGTAAAGCTTGTTAGTGAAGTGACATTATTTAAAGCATGATATATCACTTTTATTTTTTTTGGGAAGCTACATCTTTCATTGTTTAGGTTCTTGGCATACCAGTAAGTCATTTCTGTTGCCTGGATTGCACTTAAATATCATTCATGTCTTGCAAAATCCACATTCCAGTATGTTACTTCTGAATCTATTTATTTTAAAATGTATAGTAACTTCCTCTCTATTTTACAGCATGCATAAGCCGTCTGGCGGTACATATACAAAACCTGATGCAAGAGTGAAGTTGATTCCGGCAGAAGACATCACTTATGTACGGCATGGAAAGTCTTTTGGTAGAACAGTTGGCTCAGCAAAACTGCAGAAAACACACTGCAGACGAAGTGTCACTCCTCCTCCGAGTTCGCGTAAAATTTCTCTTGCGAGATCGACACCGCTTACTCACAAGTCCACGACACCGTTTACTCCCAAGGCCATGCCACCGCTTAATCACAAGGCTTTGGTGCCTCTTACCCACAAGGCCACAGCACCTCTTACTCACAAGCCCACGACACCTCTTACTCACAAGCCCACGACACCACCCCATCCTGTTGCCTCGTGTCTTTCTCCTAAGAGAGTTGAGACAGCTCACAAGGCCTCGGGACCTCTTAGTCCCAAGCCCACTACACCACCCCAGCCTGTTGCATCGTGTCTTTCTCCTAAGAGAGTTGGGACAGCTCACAAGGCCTCGGGACCTCTTAGTCCCAAGCCCACTACACCACCCCTGCCTGTTGCATCGTGTCTTTCTCCTAAGAGAGTTGAGACAGTTGAAAACAGGCAATTTTTCTCTCTCAATCGGCCATCACCACTCTACAAGGCTGTCCAGAGAGGTACATTTCCTCCATCTGTTTCGCAGAAAGAGTCAGAGATGAATCCCATCAACCCTAGTTCTGTGCATGTTCCTCCTGCATATTCAAGGAAGGTTCCTCTTAAGAGTGTCGTCACACTTGACAACAAAAAGTTATGCTCTACAAGCAATCAGGCTGCACTTAAATGTCAGCCCACAAAAAGAGACGCAGATCCTATTGTGGAAAAAGAAACTACTGTGAAGCTTCCATTACTGAGCCCAACATCTGTGCTTAGTTCAAGTTCCACCGAGGTCTGCCCAGATACTGGAAGGTCTTCGTCCAGACTAAATTTGTTTGATGGAAAATCCAAGCTGGACTCACTGCAGCCTGAAACAAACATACCTCAAGCAAAAAGCCCAGAGTCTACAACTCCAACCCGATGTGCTCAACTTTCCAATGATTTGAGAGTTGTTTCCTCCACTAAGAGCCATGTCGAGAGACAAACGAACCAGGAACCATCAATTAGTCGTAACATGTCTTCAGGTATGGTTATTATCCTGAAAGTAACATATTCCACCCAAAAAAAATCCTGATGCATGATTTAGCTGTATTTTTCTTAGTCTACGTATATAAAACAAATGGCATGCATGATATTTGCTTCACTTAGTTCCAATAATTGGACCTTTTGTTTTCGAACTTATTTTGTTTACCATGTTGAATATTCCTTCAGTCCTCATGAAAGGGCTCAAGAGTATTGCTTGCTTTTTGCCCTAACGTTAGATACAGGAAAAGAGAAGAATTAAATAGGAAAACCCAACTTTTAGCCTTTTTAAAATTGTACATTATGTTTCCCATATTTCTGTAGCGATGTTTTACAGTTCAGTGCATGCATTTGCAAGGACAGAATGATATAACAGAAAATATCATATTATTCCTTATGTGCAATCTTATAATATTTCTTCTGAGAAAATTCGTTGTTATGACGTTTTGATATGGATACAGGTGCCCAATTAATTCTACATACACCACTGTGCAAGGAGACATACCAACCAGAGGCCTGCTGGAAGTAAGTACTTTGCTTTTACGCATTAGAATCTTCTAATTTGAAGGGTCAGTGCAATTTGTTTGCTGCATGAGTTTAATGATTTGGAAATTTTACCGACTAAGTAGAATAGAAGATTGTTGTAGGCTCATTGTGCAAGCGCAAACTCGATACTAGAAGGTTACCTTCCCAAGTAGAAGCACGAAAAGGAGAAAACACACAACTCATGTGTGGGGTTTGAAACTCCATTTATACTACCTGCTATAAGCTTTGAACCTTGGCTGCTAGGTGTTGCGGTTAATTAGCTGTATAGGCAGCAATTACTTGTGCCATAAGCTATATTATACTCCCTCTGTTGACAAATACTATAAGATGTTTTGGATATTTCAATATGGGCTACATATGGATTGAAATGAGTGAACACACACACTAAAACATGTCTATATACATCCGATTCAGAAAAAAGTTAAAACATCTTGTATTTGTGAACGGAGGGAATATAAGATAAGAATGTTCATGTGGCAAGTGATGACGGTTTATGCTTTACTGTGGTCTTCTGCGATTCCAAAGATGTGAATCCTACTAGAGGACCCTGTGGTCTATTCTATATCAGCCGAACACTCAGGATCATTATTTGCTTTCTTTAGGGGCAAATTTGAAATAACTGGAGAGCTAACACACACTTGTGATGGACTTGAAGCCTATTTCCCTTGTGAAATTTCTAGCAAAGTTTATGAAGCTTCAAAACAGATGCCTGAAATCTTGAAGCTAGAGGCTCTACCTCTTTCTGGCCTGTTACCAAAAAAATTCAAGATGGAACCACCTCGTGTTCAAGATATTGGACTGTGCTTCATAAGTTCTTGTCAAAGGTACACTCATCATCTTAGCTTCCACTTACATTAAAGAAGGATTAGCAATGGTAGACTTACTTGCAGCCATGCCAGGTGCCATATAAAAAGATCTTGCATTGTATACAGTCTCTCTGTGTGTGTGTGCGCACGCCCGCGCATATGAGCTTGCCTTATAAGCTTAAATTTTGCCTATTTATACAGGTCAAATAGGGACTCTTACCATCTCCTGGAAAATGTTTCTTCACATATTGGCTTGCGGACTGACATCGGCACAGTGGAGTTGCTTATATTTTCGTCCAAGCTGCTTACGGAAGATGATCAAAGTATGTCCACTTGACTCTTACGAAGGCCACTGATACGCAATAGCTATGGTAGAGTTTACCGATTGCACGACATGCAGCTGATATTCATATCTTGTGAAGTTTTCCATTGGACATGCTATGCTTGAAACTGTTCTCTTCTATTTTGTTTCTGCAATCTGGATGTTTTGTTAAGTTAGGCAATACCTGCTAAATGATTTCTGGAATGTTTGAAAAACTAGTATGCAGGGTCATATTCATTTAGCATCATCTAACTTCCGTAGAATCTGTTGTAACAGCGAAAGACGGAGAACTTTACCTTTTTGGAGTTTTCCAGAAGCGTACCAGAAAGAGGCAGCACCGAGTCGACAGTCATACAGATATCAGCAATGTTGGCCTTTCAAAGGGAGACTGTAATATATCTGAGGATATTGGCATGGACCTGGATATGATAGGAGGCAAATACACAAAAGGTAATGCAGCTCCCGCTGTTTCTTTCTTCACTGGGTCTTGTAGTCCTGACTCCGCAGGTAACAACCTTTTTTTGTTGTTTGGGTGGTAGATCTTGCTATTTCAGCGATGCAGCCCCTGTACTTGCTTTTGCTGATTCATGTTTTTTCGTTGTATTTTCCAGGGACTACAGATTCTCTATGTAAATCTGCTAGGAGAGCTCCTGCTTGCGGAGACCTTGTTTTGGACCCACCTTCAGGATTTCTTCCTCTTGATGTCCCTCCTGGCTTCACAAGAGCTCATTGTGGACTGAGACTTGATGCTCCTCCAGGATTTACAAAAGCACATGGTGGGTTACACACCAATGACAGCATGCCTTCTCCTGGAGCAGAAAACGGTGCTTCCACTCTTTTCTCTGAGAGAAAGTCCCCAATCAAGTTCTCTCTTAACATTACAAGGCCTCCTGGATTTGCTAAATTGGCTGAGGTGAAAAAAGAGCCTGGGTTACCAGCATTCTTTAAGGCCACGGAGAAAACACCACCAATTGGAAAAGCAAATGAAAAGGATATCAAGCATGATAAGGTGCAACATTATCCCTGTCTTTGTTTCAGTAATCCCATTTTCTCCAGTGGTCTTTATTTCTCTGTTCCTTGGCTGGTTAGGAGTCCGGGTTTTTTTTTTGGATCTCTGGGTCTCCATGCATGCTGTGCATTAATTATTTCAACTCCACGTATGCTAGTACTTCCGATAAGAAGAAACTCTTGTACCCCCTGATGTTTTAAACAGTACTAGTTTTCTTTCTTGGTAGTTGTTGGTCTGCTCCCCGAATTGAACCCTTATCTTTTGCCTTTTGTTGTGTTACAATGAAGTTTCGGACCCTCTTTTAAGAAATAAAAGGCAAGGGACTGTTTTTGCCTTCACTATTTAACTAAAATGGTTACTACAGACTCTTTTCAATAGCGACATCAATGCCTCTGATTTTCCTATTCACCTTTTTTTTCTGTGACTACTTAGCTTATCAGCAGAAATATGCATTGAAATAAGAAATGCATAGTTTACCAAAGAATCCTAAGCTATCTGCACGACATGTTTTATTTATTTTCCATTGGGGGGATGAATCAATCAAATTAACTGATACGTGTGCAGCAGGTGAACGTCGAAGTGGAATCGGATGACAGCTCGGAGGAGCGAGAGTTTCCCAAGACCAAGAGGCTCTCAGATATCCTGGGTTCTTGTGCCTCTTCGTCTTGGAGGAATAACGCAAGTACCTCAGCCGCACCTCGAAACTGCTCTGAAGTTTTCAGGCCTGCGAGTGCGAGCAAGTCTGAGGAACAAAAGCAGCACCATCGGCATTGCAGGAAGAGAGGGCAGCAGGAAGCATCCGAATCCGCTGCTGCTGTTGAGGCCACCAAAAGGCTCAAGGTCAACGGCCGCATCGCGCTCAACGGTTGTCCTGCCCTCAACTCCAACCAAGCGCAACCCAAAACTCCACCAACATAGCCGAGGTCGTCCTTCGTCTCCCGACCCGACGCCAGTGCTCTCGTCTTGTGTGCGTGGCGTGTCGTCTCAACTGCTACCTCTAACTAATCGGCTATGAAAACAGACGGTGATTATCATGTCATATATGTATGTATTCAGTGTATTGGCTCGGAGTCGGAGCTGAAAACAGGTACAAAGTCGAATAGTCAGTCAGATATAATTTTATGTATGTACTAGCTGGGCAGTGTCATGTCAAACCAAATATACCATTCTTGATCTTTTGAGTAACAAGTGACAACATGGTTAGTTAGCAGCGGATGTCCGCCCTGTTCTCATTTGTAACTACAACCCTTACTTTTGAAACCTCGAATACATGCAAACACATGCACGATTTATCATCACACACAAACAATGAATTGCGCACACAAATAAAAATTATTTGTACATTAAAATACATATAAAAATTTGTTCATAGTGCATAATTCAAACATAAAATACATAGTTAACTGATTCCAATGTGGATCCACATATGTTTCATACGATCATTGAGAAGTTGCATGTGCGCTTGTTGATCTTAAGTTGTCGATGCATCTCACGGAAGTTGACAACATGCTCCACCTCTTGTTCCAGGAGGCGGACTTCTTCAGACTTCTCAAATCATGCGGGTTGCCCTTTCACCCTCATCCCCCAAAATCATGTTGTGCAACATTACAAAACATGTCATGAGTTGTCAAAGTATGCAGGTCACCCCTTCGTCCTCATCCTTCACAATCATGTTGTGCAAGATTACAAAACATGTCATGAGTTGTCAAGGTGTCTCTGGTTCCCACATCATTGCAACTCCACGAACAATACCCCAACGAACTTGGAGCACTTTAAATGCCCTCTCCACATCCTTCCTAGTATCTTTTTGCGCTTGTGCAAAGAGAGATTGTTTTCTACCATGAGGATTGTATATAGCCTTCACAAACGCCGCCCATTGAGAATAGTTACCATCAACAAAGTAGTATCACATGTTGTAGTTGTGACCGTTAACAGTGTAGTTGCACGCCGAAGCCTCCCCATCACAAAGTTTCTTGGACAAAGGAGATCGTCAGAGCACATTGATGTCATCGCTAGAACCAAGTGTGCCAAAGAAAGCATGTTAAATCCAATTCTTTTGATGCCACTGCTTTAAGTATGCAAAGCTTTGGGGTAGTTTTATTGTCAATGGATGCAATCAGCTAAACGAGTATACCTGAGAATCCTCTTGATGCTCCAATTGCCAACAATTGTTTGGTTCTCTCAGATACTCTGGTCCAAACACCATCACCAAGGTGTATGCAAATTGCACTGTGGTGTTCAAGCATGTGGTCTCTATCATCTGGATAAGGATCCTCGGAGCAGCCATACATTTCTGTAGAGGAGAGAAAGGAAGTTTCCCGCAACAGTTCTTCCTCAGCTTGAAGTTGTCATCAGCCTCCTCCACGGCATTCACTACACGCAAGAACAAATCTCTGCTCATCCGGAAGTGAGTCGGAAAAAATCTTCATAGTATGTTGGGTTCGGTTTGAAGTAGTCATTGTAGAGAAGCCTTGTGCCATCGATCCTATCCCAAGGAGCAACTCTCCCGCCCTTTATCGAACCCTTGAGGTTCAGTACATGCTCATCTTGCTTCTCCGATTCTTCCTGGATGCTCATCATCATCATTTCAGCATCTTTGTCGTCCGAATCCGACGAACCCTCTGTATATGAATTCGCCAAGGTTTGTGTTTCCATACACATCATTCAACGACGAATTCATCGGTGACCTACAAATGACCAGAAGAATATAAAAAATTGGTCGGACATTTCGTCAAATACAGAGCACGAGGTGTACATCCGAAGGAGTTACATGTACACATGGCAGCGAACTTGTCCGCTGGCGGCACGGTCAACGGCGTTGTGGGTTGGGGCCTCCAATGGCGGCGCTATGGTTTGGGGACAACGGCGGAGCAACGATGGCGGCTATGCAGACGAGGCAGAAAAGAGTCGAGGAAGAGGGCAGATCGGGCAAAGGACAAGGACGCCTTCAAGAGATTTGGCTCAGGCCCTGCCGTTAGTCCGACGTGGCGGGAGCGTCTGGGCGTCCCCATATCCAGCTCACATATGTCCTGGGAACGTTTGAGCCGAGTTTGCCAGGTCCGGTTGGGTAGACCGAACAGACTGCATGGAGGTTTAGGGCGGATATGTAGATGCTCTGATGACACAGGTTATCTGTATGTCCGTTTAAAATATGATATGATTTGGTGATCTCCGTTTACACAGCGGTTCGCATGCACCCTCTTACAAAAATTACTAGCATAACCAACTATTAAGTCAAGGATATGGGCATATGGCCATCTCCAGCTCTTTCCTCCTACTTGGTCTTCTCATCCAAGGGACCATAAACCCAGTGTGCCTTCCAAACAATCGAATGCGACAGAAGTCTTTCCGTTGAGTAGCCTTCCACTTTCAGCTGTAAAATTTTGGGGGCAAATGAACCATCACCACACATCACAGTAGAATAAAACAGATACACAAAACTAGCTGCAAAGAATATTCACTAGACTACCACGAAATAACTTTCAGGGCACTAAATTTTGCCATCTAGAGCCTCCGTCCTAGAAACCTGCACATGGCCGCGTTGTGGGTGTTTGGATAGCCAAATTTTAGTACGTTATGGTGAAAACAGCATTATGGAATGTCATCAGGGCAATTCTCAGATCCTATATGGATGGACTCCATGGAGACCGATTTGTTTCCACACATAAAAAGGACAAACGCCATTTGGTGCTTAGTTAAAGCACAGAGAGGGTATAGTACAGCTCCGTAAGCCTACCATCAATACTGTATGCACAATTATCAGTAACAGATTCTTTGATCTGGAGCGTCTGTTTCAATGTTTTAACCCTATAAAGGGACACTGAGAGGCTAAGCTCCAACCCAGTGAAGTACTACTAAATACCAACCCTACAACAAGTTCACAAGATGGAGATCTTAGCAAATGTGACAGTATTTTACCTTTGAGATGAAGGTGTTGTATTTCTCATCCATCCATTGGTGAGCCTCTGTATGACAAGATTTGCTCTTCTGCATAAAACGTGCTAAGACGAGTCCATGTACGAAGGACTTCAAGACATCAGTTGCCACTGCCTGCTTGTGGATGAAAATACAAACACTGCCGTCCTTGTCCAGCAAAAAATAGTTGGCTGAACAAAAGCAGGAGGTAAAGAAAGTCAGCAGCAATCACTATACTGCCGCATGAGCAACAAAAGAATCATACCATTTGTATAGTAGGATCTTGTTTTTGCAATCAGCAGCCTGTTATATTTGACAAACAAATATAATTCACCCTTTAATTCCTAGGCAATGTCACACATAAAAGCATAGTTGAGAAGATAGAACTTACATGTCGGAGTGCGCAAGCATCGAGGCTTTAGCACCTAAGTGTACAAGCTCATGTGGAAGTTTAACTCTAAGTAATTTCCGCCAGCTTGACCAGAACGGAAGAATATGCTCTTGCTTGGAAACCTGTTCTGGTGTAAGAACTAGGAAAATTCCACGCAAAAAGTTTGATAATCAAAAAATGGAACTTCGTGTGCCGAATTTTTGCAGCTTCATATAAACGGATCAGTTAAACTTATTCTTGACGCAATAATTAAAATGCCATGGACAGATCTAACTAACTGTGCATGTGACAAAATAAAGAAATGTCCCTTAAAAAATGCATAGCCTCGAACTTGGAACACACACCATATTTGGCAATACAATTAACTAAGATTCACAACATGCAATTATTTTTTAGGTGTGGCTATGCAGCTAGTAATGGCCCGCTAACCAGAAATTTAACCCAGCTAAGTGTCTTAGATGCTAATTGGCTTGCATGGTTCCAGTAACCACGATGCACGAGAGAATGGATTTCATGAAACCACGAAGAAAAGCGATGCACGCACCTTCACCATGTTCCATAAAATACTGCAGCAAGATGGATGTTCTCTCATAATTTAATGTACTGAGTGAAAGTGACTGCACTGCCTTGTAATTTGCTGAATTGACACACAGAGGACAAGTTAAAGTTTGTAAACAAGAGTTTTTCAAATCTCAGTTCTGCTACTTATATATATTATCTCGGTTCAAACAAGTCTGTAGAAACTAGAAAGTGAGTAACGTATGATGCCATCACATCAACATTTTGTAACTGGATATTTCTCAGCAAAGAAAAAAATTCAGGTAGGACCAAAACCCAACAGGAGGTTAGGATTGGGGATCTTAATTTCAATTTCAAATGAGTCAACTAAATTCAAGTTACTGCCTTGTTTGGATATCTTGCTATTTCAAATTGACAGGACCCAAAAAAAATCCATTTGGAATTCATGCAGCAAACCATATACTGGATGATGCTTTAAATATTTATATTATTTTAGTTTTCATTTGGCTTCTCATTTCTTTTGGGTGCATTCTTCCATGATGAAGCAACAGAAAAGAATACTCCCTCCTTCCCACAATATAAGACGTTTTTGCAAGCTGTTTTAGCGTGCAAAAACATCTTATATTGTGGGATGGAGGAGTACAATTTTAGCGTATAACAGCTTCAACAGAGTTTTTTCTCCCAGAAAATATCAACACAATTTGCAGTAGCACATGGATATGCCTAATGGAGAGGCTAAGCAGAAGCTCAGCTTTTCTTCCTCTCACCCTGTAGACCATAATTGTTTTTTTGCGGGAACAATAGGGCAACCACAGCCATGATTATACAGATGTTTCGATTATATTTTGACCTCTTCCAAAAAAACATGTAATCGACAATGTCTAACTAGTTAATGACACACTCACCGTACATATGGAATATTGTGAGAGAAAGGAATGAAACCCATACAACCAAATCATGCCCCCTGGTAACATGTGCCAACAACATTCCCAGTCCCATTCCTGACATTGTTGCAAGTGTCTCTTGGCTGCCCTCCTGAGAAGTTGGGTATGTTCCTTTAGCTAAATTTCAGTGATAATTTACCATCTAATTCATACTGACAAAATGTTGAGATCGTTCAAAGGTACCTTTGCAGATATATCAGCGGCATTATTTGCAAGTGCAAAATGTTGTGTTAATGCTGCTCTAGTTGCTCCACTGGCAACACCAGCTATACATGATGACCAAAAAATTAGATAAGAAAATAACCATTCCAAAAAATCCTCTTAAAAAGTTTGTGCAAATTCAACATGTAAACTGACTTACTGAATGACCGAGATAGACTGCCCAAGCACATTATAATTATCAATGATGAAGGAAACAAAGGGCTTAAAAGATCCATCAACATTCCTGTAAACAACAACAAATCGGTGTTATAATTCAACTTGCATATTAAGCATTTCACATAATGTGATTTAGTTGAGCATTACCAAGGTCATTCATAAAGTCTGCAACTAGACGCCACATTTTGGCATTGCTATCAAGGTTGGATCCCTGGTGAAAAGGGAAGAAAATAAAATAAGAGTACAGACAAATAACAGACTGGCCAAAAAAATTATCTCAGCAAACCATAATTATCTCATAAGGAAATAAATCATTCCAGCAGTAAGATGATAGTGTTTACTATTGTAATTAGTAAGAAAACTGGGTACCTGATAGAAAGCGAACAATATGCCTCCGAGCATACCAGTCAAATCCCTGAGAAACCACTGGCAGAAGAGAATGTATTCAGAAAAAGAGAGGAGAAAATGCAACAATGAACCTGATAAAAGGAGAGAACTGAGATCAAAGGTGCAGGTCATGCTGCCTCGTTTATGGCCAATCAAAACAGCAAAGCTTGCCCCTCCAAATGATGGATCACACAGCAACAGCGACCAGGGGCATGTCGATTGACAATAATCTTAGTAATCTTTCTCATATCACATGAGATAATTCACATGTTATATGTCCTAGGAAAAAGTGCAAGCTCAGGCATACTATGTAAGAATTACACATACGGAGATTCGCGGAGCAACTTTACCTGAAAAGTGGCACCAATTACCGTGGCAGATTTCTCACCTACGCCAATGGCACCTAAAAGGGCCTGAAGCCCGTTCAGGTGGCATTCCATTTAGACCGGCAAAACAATAAGGCGTAAAAACAAAGCAAAGATGAACAACCACATCACTCTCAAGCTTACTTGAGTAGACAACATTGCACGGATGTATG
Organism: Triticum aestivum; assembly: GCF_018294505.1. Lineage (NCBI taxonomy): Eukaryota > Viridiplantae > Streptophyta > Magnoliopsida > Poales > Poaceae > Triticum > Triticum aestivum. Next base: position 415,785,459 of record NC_057805.1, on the reverse strand, counting down.
TCGAGAGCCCCTATAGCAAAGAAACCATGGATAATGCATATATAAGAACTGAAGGCCAAGTAGTTTTTTGGACCAACAAGCTTGCAAACAGTTAATGTAAAAAAAGGATTTAGGATCTACCTGTAAGGTATCCCACATCTGGAATGGGACGTAGTCAGGAGTGACGCTGCCAGGAAAGCCCTGCCAATCAGAAGTCCTCGCTCATGAGTTGCCACAGGTGAAACGGAGAAGAATACTCCACAAGAATCGAAATTCAGAGGCACCAGCTTAATCATGATTCATAGCTGTAACGGTTGTCACTGACATGAAGAGAGAACAGTGTTCTAATGGCGAGTGTGGAGAGCGTCAGGCTGGCTGACTCACCTCGGGCACGAAGGCGCCGAGCACGCGGCTGCCGATCCGCCCCCACCGGCTGCCGAACCTGCGTGGTGAGCGCGCGCGCGTGAGACGGGAGCGGGCCGAAACGAAGGAACAGAGCGGGAGGGTGGGTGGAGGCCTCACCTGTTGGAGGCGAGGGAGGAGGCGGAGGCGGTGAGGACGGCGGTGCGGGAGAGCGCGGAGCCGGAGGAGCCGCCCCACTCCTCGACCGTCACCCACGCCGCCGCGTCGGGCTCGCCATGGGCCCCGGAGCGGGAGGATTCTATGTCCATGGATCCCCTCGCACAATCGCCGCCCGCGGCAACCAAGCGGCAAGTGCCCTGAGAGGAGGAGCGGAGCCTCCCGTCCGGCGGGCAAGCAAGCAGCAGAGCGGGGATTCGAGTCGTGCCGAGGCGGTGGAGTTGACTCCGGGCGCCGGATTTGGATCGTGCCCGCGCTCGACTCCGCGCGTTTGAGTTGGCTCGCTCCACTGCTCCAGGTGCTCAGGCAGTTCAGGTTCCTGCAGGTATTTTTAGATGAGTCTCAGCAAATGTATTGCGTAATCAGACGCCCCAGTGTTGGTAAGCATTTGCAGAGCAAGTACACTGTACTCCCCATCGATGGGGGGCCAGGCACAGCGCTAGCCGGTACCATTGTGTTCCCTACCCTAGCCGCCGCCACGCCTGGCGACTAGGGAGGCGATTTTCTTCCTCTGATCTCAGCCAGCCAGGGCATTGGCCCCCTCTCCCTCCGGCTGCTCCGGCGGCAAGAGGGAGGGGGACCCCGTTCCTTCGCTCTGTAGTTAGGTCTTGGATTTGTAGGTCGTGGTGCGCCGTTGGGGTGGTGGGAGCGGCGTCCGGACGAATAAATCTGCCTCAGCTTCACTCCCACACCGGCCGTGTCTTTCATGGCGGCGTCTCGGAGTTGATGGCATCGTGTGTTTGCCGATCCTTCAGATCGGCTGTGTTTGGGTTCATGGATGGTGTCGGCGAGGCGGCGGCGGCGACTCCATCAGGTGTGTCTCTCCTTCTGCTCTGTCCCCGTTGCTGTGGCGTTGCTCCGACGTCATGGTGGAGCAGGGAGGTTTTATCGTCCAGGAGTATGCGCAGACGGTTGTCTGCGCAAGTGACAGCTGAAAGATGGTGCATCCCGTGCTGGGTTTGTGGTTGGTGGCTGACAGTTCTGGTTTCCTCCTTCGACGTCGTTGTCGTGCGGGGGTGTCAGATCTAGAGTTTGATGGCGTGTCCGGGGACATGTTGCCCCGGTCTGATTCTTTCAACGGCAATGGTTTTGCTTCTGGCAAACTACTTTCGAGGTCCGTAAAGTTGCTGATCAGCGATGGAGCCGCGTCGAGCTTGAGTGAAGAGGTGATCTGTTTTCTTTCCCTTTGGTGGCCGCTTCGGTGGTGTCGGAGGAGAGGAACAGGCGCTGGTATTTTGTATAGGATTATCCTATCTTTCCAGTCTTGTAATGTTGGTGCTTACGTGCCTTGTAACCGGATCTTTATTTTATAAATGACACACGTATTACCATGAAAAAAAAGTACACTATACTCCCTTCATTTATTTTTGTAAGTCGTTTCAGACAACTAAAAATGAACTGCTTTGCATGCTGTCTGAAATGACTTCAACGCCTTATAAAAATGAACAAAGGAAATAGATGAATTTAAATTTTAGACGTGATTTTCTTTTTGGTAGAAGGTGGAGTGCAAATGGAATCAATACATCGAATTTTTTTTACAATCGAATTGATACATCGGCTAGCTTAGATGGTTAGGTTTCTTAGGGTTAAACTAGCCCGTCAGGACTTAAGTTCTGGACTTGCCATTAATGTTCGCATTTTTTTAGATTTATTTCAGTTTTTCCAGCGATGTTCGATCAGTTGAGGAGACGTTTTCGTTGATTACGAGGTGTCTGTGGTGACTTCGTCAATCTCAAGACGTGATGCCAGAGATGAGTGTATGTGCGCGTATGCGGGCATCTGCGATTGTACTGTGTTAGAAGAACACTAGCTCCAAGAACCGGTTTCTAATAACTCCTAAATTTCCCACTCAACCAAGGATGGCTAATTTCTTTCTCTCCGTCGCCTACTTACAAATGATTCGCAGAGCCAAATAACGCGTGTCTACATCTACAATGGTGAAATAAAAATTCCCTGTTAGACAAAAAATTCCTCTCTTGCGCCCAAGTTCAAGCCGCTTCCACAATCACTGATCTCGTATTCGTTGATAGTAGAGTTAGCTCACGGGCATCTCAGCATCAACATTGACCTTCTCGTTGAAATGCTTCCTTAGGAATTTCACCACCAAGAACATGAATGCAGATATGTATCTACCATATTATCCATACTGTAGGATTTTTCAGGCACGCGACCCCCGCGCCTACTCCCACGGCGATTCGGTGGAGAAACCCTAGCCACCGCCACTACCTCCTCCCGCACCTCCTTGCCTCGCCGTCATCGGAGGGCGGCCCCAAGGAAAGCGGCGGTGGGGCACTTTCCTGCTGCCGCAACGCAGGTGCACATCAAGATATCGGGCAATGCGGCTGCTTCTTCGGGCAACAAGGTGGCAGATTATGCCGACACGGTAAAGAGGCAAGTACACAACAACTTTTTCGGTGGGGTTCCCATGCAGGGAGTCGGTGAGGACACGTCCCTCGCCTCAGACATGGAGTCGGCGAGAACACGGCAGTCGCCTCAAATGCCTGCGGTGGTCTGGATGATTGGTTCCCTAAGACGGGGGAGCAAGTTATTGCGTGTGGTAGTGCTACCTCACTCGAGTTGTGGATTGCGGTGGCCACCGATGGGTCTTCATGAGAGTTCCTCTCTTCAAATCCGGTGCCTACTACTATTGGCGGCTCGTTCTAGTGAGGTTCGCGTGATGCATCTAAAAGGCTTATTTGTGGGTTTTGACAACTCTCACTTTCGCTAGTTTTGCCTTCAGCGTAGAGATGCAATATATAGACAACGGCTTGATGCGAAGCGTATGGTTGTGATGGCTCTCACTTATGGCAAAGTAGTCTTGTCTTGATCACACCCAGGGGAGTTGCCAAGGAATCCAAGGGAGTATGCACTGAAATCTACATAACACATTGGAAAGGATCACTAAACAGTTCAGGGTTCTCAAGAAATATGATTAGCAACATATTGATTTATTAAATATATAATAGACCTGAGAGCAAATTGAAGGAAATATGCCCTAGAGGCAATAATAAAGTTGTTATTTATATTTTCTTATACCATGATAAATGTTTATTATTCATGCTAGAATTGTATGAACCGGAAACTTAGTACATGTGTGAATACATAGACAAACAGAGTGTCACTAGTATGCCTCTACTTGACTAGCTCGTTAATCAAAGATGGTTAAGTTTCCTAGCCATAGACATGAGTTGTCATTTGATGAACGGGGTCACATCATTAGAGAATTATGTGATTGACTTGACCCATCCGTTAGCTTAGCACGATGATCGTTTAGTTTGTTGCTATTGCTTTCTTCATAACTTATACATGTTCCTATGACTATGAGATTATGCAACTCCCGAATACTGGAGGAACACTTAGTGTGTTATCAAACGTCACAACGTAACTGGGTGATTATAAAGATGCTCTACAGGTGTCTCCAATGGTGTTTGTTGAGTTGGCATAGATTGAGATTAGGATTTGTCACTCCGATTGTCGGAGAGGTATCTTTGGGCCCTCTCGGTAATGCACATCACTATAAGCCTTGCAAGCAATGTGACTAATGAGTTAGTTGCGGGATGATGCATTACGGAATGAGTAAAGAGACTTGCCGGTAACTAGATTGAACTAGGTATTGAGATACCGACGATCGAATCTCGGGCAAGTAACATACCGATGACAAAGGGAACAACGTATGTTGTTATGCGGTTTGACCGATAAAGATCTTCATAGAATATGTAGGAACCAATATGAGCATCCAGGTTCCGCTATTGGTTATTGACCGGAACTGATCTCGGTCATGTCTACATAGTTCTTGAACCCGTAGGGTCCGCACGCTTAACGTTCGATGACGATCGGTATTATGAGTTTATGTGTTTTGATGTACCGAAGGTAGTTCGGAGTCCCGGATGTGATCACGGACATGACGAGGAGTCTCGAGATGGTTGAGACATAAAGATCGATATATTGGAAGGCTATGCTTGGACACCGGAAGGGTTCCGGATGAGTTCGGGCATTTACCGGAGTACCGGGGGGTTACCGGAACCCCCCGGGGAGTCAATGGGCCTTATTGGGCCTTAGTGGGAGAGAGGAGGAGGCGGCCAGGTGGAGGGCGCTCCCCCAAGCCCAATCCGAATTGGGGTGGGGGGCTGCCCCCCCTTTCCTTCTCTCCTTCTCCCTCTTCTTCTTCTCCTACTCCAACTAGGGAAGGGGGGAAACCTACTCCTACTTGGAGTAGGACTCCCCCTTGGGCGCGCCATAGAGAGGGCCGGCCCTCCCCTCCTTTATATACGGGGGAGGGGGGCACCCCATAGACACACAAGTTGACAGTTGTCTTAGCCGTGTGCGGTGCCCCCTCCACAGATTTCCACCTCGGTCATATCGTTGTAGTGCTTAGGCGAAGCCCTGCATTGGTAACTTCATCATCATCGTCATCACGTCGTCGTGCAGACGAAACTCTCCCTCGGCCTCAGCTGGATCAAGAGTACAAGGGACGTCACCGAGCTGAACGTGTGCAGATCGCGGAGGTGCCGTGCGTTCGGTACTTGGATCGGTTGGATCGGGAAGACGTTCGACTACATCAACCGCGTTACTAAACGCTTCCGCTTTCGGTCTACGAGGGTACGTGGACACATTCTCCCGCTCGTTGCTATGCATCACCTAGATGGATCTTGTGTGTGCGTTGGAATTTTTTTGAAATTACTGTGTTCCCCAACAGTGGCATCCGAGCCAGGTCTATGCGTAGATGTTATATGCACGAGTAGAACACAAAGAGTTGTGAGCGATAATAGTCATACTGCTTACCAGCATGTCATACTTTGATTCGGCGGTATTGTTGGATGAAGCGGCCCAGACCGACATTACATGACCGCGTTCATGAGACTGGTTCTACTGACGTGCTTCGCACACAGGTGACTAGTGGGTGTCTGTTTTCCAACTTTAGTTGAATCGAGTGTGATTACGCCCGGTCCTTGTTGAAGGTTAAAATAGCAAACTTGACGAAAAATCATTGTGGTTTTGATGCGTAGGTAAGAACGGTTCTTGCTAAGCCCGTAGCAGCCACGTAAAACTTGCAACAACAAAGTAGAGGACGTCTAACTTTTTTTTGCAGGGCATGTTGTGATGTGATATGGCCAAGACGTGATTATATAAATTGTTGTATGAGATGATCATGTTTTGTAACACAGTTATCGGCAACTGGCAGGAGCCATATGGTTGTTGCTTTATTGTATGAAATGCAATCACCATGTAATTGCTTTACTTTATCACTAAGCGGTAGCGATAGTCGTAGAAGCAATAGTTGGCGAGACGACAACGATGCTTCGATGGAGATCAAGGTGTCAAGCCGGTGACGATGGTGATCATGACGGTGCTTTGGAGATGGAGATCAAAGGCACAGGATGATGATGGCCATATCATATCACTTATATTGATTGCATGTGATGTCTATCCTTTATACATCTTATTTTGCTTAGTACGGCGGTAGCATTATAAGATGATCTCTCACTAAAAATTTCAAGGTACAAGTGTTCTCCCTGAGTATGCACCGTTGCTACAGTTCGTCGTGTCAAGACACCACGTGATGATCGGGTGTGATAAGCTCTACATTCACATACAACAGGTGCAAGCCAGTTTTGCACACGCAGAATACTCAAGTTAAACTTGACGAGCCTAGCATATGCAGATATGGCCTCGGAACACTGAGACCGAAAGGTCGAGCGTGAATCATATAGTAGATATGATCAACATAGTGATGTTCACCATTGAAAACTACTCCATCTCACGTGATGATCGGAAATGGTTTAGTTGATATGGATCACGTGATCACTTAGATGATTAGAGGGATGTCTATCTAAGTGGGAGTTCTTAAGTAATATGATTAATTAGACTTTAATTTATCATGAATTTAGTACGTGATAGTATTTTGCATGTCTATGTTGTTGTAGATAAATGGTCCGTGCTGTTGTTCCGTTGAATTTTAATGCTTTCCTAGAGAAAGCTAAGTTGAAAGATGATGGTAGCAATTACACGGACTGGGTCCGTAACTTGAGGATTATCCTCATTACTGCACAGAAGAATTACGTCCTGGAAGAACCGCTAGGTCCAAGACCCGCTGCAGGAGCAACGCCGGACATTGTGAACGCCTGGAAGAGCAAATCTGATGACTACTCGATAGTTCAGTGTGCCATGCTTTACGGCTTAGAACCGGGACTTCAACGAAGTTTTGAACGTCATGGAGCATATGAGATGTTCCAGGAGTTGAAGTTAATATTTCAAGCAAATGCCCGGATTGAGAGATATGAAGTCTCCAATAAGTTCTACAGCTGCAAAATGGAGGAGAATAGTTCTGTCAGTGAGCATATACTCAGAATGTCTGGGTACCACAATCACTTGACTCAGTTGGGAGTTAATCTTCCAGTTGATAGTGTCATTGACAGAGTTCTTCAATCACTGCCACCAAGCTACAAAAGCTTCGTGATGAACTATAATATGCAAGGGATGGATAAGACGATTCCCGAGCTCTTCGCAATGCTAAAGGCTGCGGAGGTAGAAATCAAGAAGGAGCATCAAGTATTGATGGTCAACAAGACCACTAATTTCAAGAAAAAGGGTAAAGGGAAGAAGGGGAACTTCAAGAAGAATGGAAAACAAGTTGCTGCTCAAGTGAAGAAGCCCATGTCTGGACCTAAGCCTGAGACTGAGTGCTTCTACTGCAAAGGGACTAGTCACTGGAAGCGGAACTGCCCCAAGTATTTGGCGGAGAAGAAGGATGGCAAAGTGAAAGGTATATTTGATATACATATTATTGATGTGTACCTTACTAATGCTCGCATTAGCGCCTGGGTATTTGATACTGGTTCTGTTGCTAATATTTGCAACTCGAAATAGGGGCTACGGATTAAGCGAAGATTGGCTATGGACGAGGTGATGATGCACGTGGGAAATGGTTCCAAAGTCGATGTGATCGCCGTCGGCACGCTACCTCTACATCTACCTTCGGGATTAGTTTTAGACCTGAATAACTGTTATTTGGTGCCAGCGTTAAGCATGAACATTATATCTGGATCTTGTTTGATGCGAGGCGGTTATTCATTTAAATCAGAGAATAATGGTTGTTCTATTTATATGAATAATATCTTTTATGGTCATGCACCCTTGATGAGTGGTCTATTTTTACTAAATCTTGATAGTAGTGATACACATGGTCATAGTATTGAAGCCAAAAGATATAAGTTTAATAATGATAGTGCAATTTATTTGTGGCACTGTCGTTTATGTCATATTGGTGTAAAGCGCATGAAGAAACTCCATGCTGATGGGCTTTTGGAATCACTTGATGCTTGCGAACCATGCCTCATGGGCAAGATGACTAAGACTCCGTTCTCCGGAACAATGGAGCGACCAACAAACTTGTTGGAAATAATACATACTGATGTATGCTGTCCGATGAGTGTTGATGCTCGCGGCGGGTATCGTTATTTTCTTACCTTCACAGATGATTTGAGCAGATATGGGTATATCTACTTGATGAAACATAAGTCTGAAACATTTTTTCGGTGTACAAAAGTAGGTGCACACCTTTGTACCCCTTTACTTGTGCACGGGCAGCCGGAGCCGCGTGCCACGGCCACACTAAGCAGGGCAGAGGAGGGGAGCCGGAGAGAAGCCGAAGCACAAGATGGCCAAGGCAACGCCAAGACCAAAGATACCAAAGAGCGGGAGGGCGAGGTGGACTCCCCCGGCAAGGCCCTTGTCGGGGTAGCCTCCGTGGCCCCGGCAAGAGCCTTGCTGGGGCAACTTGTCCGATGCTAATAGAGCAAGCCACCCTTGAGCCCACGGGTTCCAACTCAACCAACCACATTGGAACTAGGGCTCGGGAGGCACCTCCGTGGTAGCATGCAAATGTTTGTCAAGACCATAGAGATATGAGATCAGATGAGAACCAGAAGACGGCGACCCTCGGCGGGATCCTTGCCGAGGAGATCCACAAGACCCCCGGCAAGCGCCTTGCCGGGGACGACTGCAACGCCACGGCAAGACCCTTGCTGGGGCCCCGGCAAGGCCCTTGCCGAGGGCATCAGCGGGGCCACAGCCAGACCCGCGTCGACCAAGACTCCACCGCCGTCCCCAAGCAGCTGCTAGCTCAACCAGCTGGGCAGGCACCTGCGTGGCGACGGGCGGCCTCTAGCCAACTCAGCAAGCACCTGCGTGGTGGCATGCAGATCTTCATGAAGACCCTACCACCGCGCCACCTCAGCTGCCTGCCTGTCTGCATGGTGCCGCATGCACCGCTGGCCTGGGCGCGTGTCGAAGCAAGGCGAGGCGGCAACGGACGGGACGGGCCTCGTTCTCGTCCCCAATAAAGCTAAGGGACACCTAAGCTACGCATTAAATACGTCTTGTCCTGTAACACGAGCGATAAGCTCGCAGCATTGTAGGCCTTTCCACCTCCTGTGTGCCACTGTGGCAGCCCCTTCCGACTATAAAAGGAAGCCCTTGGCATACTGGAGGGGGATTCGGCTCTTTTGAACTACGCAGCCACCATAGCTAGTTCGAGAGCTCAAGAACTCTCTCAAATACACACCAAAGCAGGACTAGGGTATCACGCATCCTCGTGGCCCGAACCTGGGTAAACGATCCTTGTGTTGACTGCTAATCCTGCTCTTCTCACAACCCCGCGCCTCGGCAACCGTAGTAGGGATTCTTGTGATCCCATAGGTGTCATTTCCCACCGACATCTTTGGCGCACCAGGTAGGGGGCGCAATTGTGAGAATCTGGTCTAGTAGTTAGCCTAGCAGTTCTTCATCGCCATGGCTCCCAAGAAGAAGACGATCACGGCGATCGGCTCGTCGGGAGCCGAACGGCCCGTGCCAGTGTGGGCGAACAGCGGGCCGGTCACGGACAGGACCCGGGCCGCAGTCCGCGAGCACCAGCATCGCTCTGGCGCGAGCGGTGTCGTTCGTGCGCTAGGCGACGGGCCGCACGCCGCCAAATCCAAAGACGGAGCTGGGGCCCCCGCAAGCGGCTCGGGGCCCTCCAGGAGTGTCGTTGTGCCACCCACGGGCGGCGCAACAACCTCCAAGACGCCCACACCGGCGTCCATAGCGTGCTCTTACCAGGGTGCATGCGACGAGCAGCGCCACCACCTAGAGACCCCGGACACCGCCGTGGGAAGAGCCCTGTGCATCGTCCGTGGGACGAAGGAGTCCAGCATGCTCGCCGAAGTGCTGGCGAAAATGGCACACAGCTGCTGGGCCGTGGTAGAGCTCCTTCTAACGTAGTTAGAAGTCGAAGCGCGCCACGGTCCACGTAGCTGTCACCACCACCCATGCCAGCGAAAGCTTTGGCGCGCGCACAGCTGCTCCTCGACTTCCCTCCTGCTGTGGAGAATCTCGACGAGTGGAGAGCCACCATCCGGAGCCTTGTCGCCGTCGCCAATAAAGATGATCCACGACCGGCGGGGCCTTCGGGCCGGCGCTCCGTCGAACCACTGCATGCCAGCGATGGAGGGGCCGGGGGTGCGGCGGCCACGGTGCACTCTCCTCCTCCACACCAGCCACCGCGGGTGTCAGTCCGTCGCGATGATGCTTGTGATAATATTTCCATAGCGTCGTCCGACCCACGGACCCACCGCGACCCACGCCAAGTTCTTCGAGAACGAGCCCACGAAGATGCTCGAACCACTATCGAGCGCCGGCGCGATACGCGCCACCAGTCGGACAAGCGGGCGGGACCCGCTATGGACCACCCAGCGCCGGGGAGCTCCGGCGGGCTACCTTACGAGGTGGGTTGCCCAACTTTTACCCGTGAGCTGCGGCAGTTCTAGTGGCCGTCCCATCGCACGTTCAAGCCCGACGTTGGCGAGAAGTACAACGGCAAAACCCATCCGTCAGAGTTCCTCAGCATCTACACCATCGCGATGCAAGCTGCCGGAGCTCGCGACGACAAGGTGCTTGCCAATTACTTCCCGTTGGCACTGAAGCCCAACGTCATGTCTTGGTTGATGCACTTGCCGGCGGATTCCATCTCTTCTTGGTCGGATCTGTGCCATGAGTTCATTGGTGCCTTCACCGGGGGCCACCAAGCTCATGGCCAGGCCAGTGATCTGCATATCATTCCCCAGAAGGAAGGGGAAACCCTGTGCAAGTACATCCAGAGGTTCAGCCGGGTGCAGTACAACATCCCCGATGTTCATCCCGCCGCCGTGATCAGCGCGTTCCATCAGAACGTGCGCAACCGCAAGATGCGCGAAGAGCTGGCGATGAACAAGGTTAAGGATGTGGCCGAACTTTATGTTCTGGCCGATAGGTGCGCCCGGGCTGAAGAGGGAAGGAAGTACCCCGGCGAGGACGCCGGTGCGGAAACCGACTCTTCTGATGAAGACACCGCCGCCCCGGCGAAGAAGGGCCGGCGTCGCAATAGGAAACACAAGGGCAAGACCGTGCTTGCCGTCGAGGGATCTGACAGCACCGGCGCTGCCAAGAAGGCCAAGGCAGACGACCCCGGCAAGGAGATTGCCGGGTGCGCCGCCTGCCGGGCCTTGGCGGCGGCCGACAAGCCAGGAAGCTCCGACAAGCAGTACTGCAAGATCCACCGCACCAAGGGCCACAACCCCCAGAATTGCCGACAAGTCGAGCTGCTTGCTGAGAAGCAAAAAGCTGAGTACGAGAGGCGGGACAAGGAGAAGGGCCAGGATGGTGCCGAGGGATCCGGCAAGAAGCGTGGCAGCCAAGGAGGCCGCCGCGGCAAGGATAACCGACAAGAGAGGCCCGCTCGGGGCCGCGACAAGAAGCAAGAAGATGATGATCATGACGAGGACGACGAGTCCGGCGAGCAAGAGTTCTAGAAGGCTACAAAGGCCATGTGCGTCGACGGTGGTGCCTCGCTGCATACTTCTCACCGCCAGCTCAAACAGTGGGCGCGTGAGATTACAGCGGCGGAGCCCTCGTTCGACGCTCAGAAGCCGCTGAAGTGGTCGAGCACGCCCATCATCTTTGACGCCGAGGATCACCCTGACCGCACAACTGCGGTCGGGTGTTTGCCGTTGTTGGTTTCACCAACGATACGCAACCTCAAGGTGAACAAGATGCCGGTTGACGGCGGGGACGGTCTGAACTTGATCTCACCCGTTGTGATCAAAAGGCTGCAAATTCCTGATGGAGACCTCGAGGAAACGGGCACGTTTCAAGGGGTCAACCCGGGGAGGAGCCAGCCAAAGGGGAAGGTCACGTTGCCCGTGACGTTTGGAGGTGAGCTGAACTACAGGACGGAGAGGATTGTCTTCGACGTAGCCGAGATCCCCTTGCCCTACAACGGGATCCTCGGCCGCCCGGCACTGGCCAAGTTCATGGCGGCGTCGCACTACGCCTATAACAAGCTGAAGATGCCTGGGCCGATGAACATCATCACCGTCCCCTCCGACAAGAAGGACGTGCTAATCTGCGCCGACCTACGCTACCGGGAAGCAGTTGCAGCAGCTGCCGCCAGGGCACTTGCTCCTGCCGCTGAAGCCCCAGGAGGGAAGAAGAAGACCGGCAAGACCTCTCGCACCCACTCCGGCAAGCGCACCTCTTCGGAGTGTTGTGCTACCGTCGAGGACATGCTGGAGAGCTCCACCGGCAAGAGCAAGAAATCCAGAGCTACGCCACCAGAGACCAAGAAGGTGTCCGTCAGGGAGGATGGCACGGGAGGGGCTTTCACCATAAGCTCCTCGAGTCAAATATGGAGAGTCTCAAGCCAACTCCTCGAGTCACCTTTGAGACTCGGGGGCTACGATGACATGACTCAGCAAATCTTGCCAGTTTCAGCTAATTTAAGAACCCCAGGACGATGGAGGGAAAGATAACCCGGTCCCGGAGGCTACTGTTATATTGATGAAAATTTAAAGGCCGTCATAAAATTTCCAGCTTAGAAAGTATATGACAGTTACAAAATCCCGGCTCAATGAAGAAGTTCCGGGTCATCAGAAAGGATTCCGGTTTAAAATCCGATTCAAGGGAAGTCAGTCTCACTGAAGCTCTCAAATATCCGGTTTACAATCCGGTTCAAAGGAAATCTATCTTCCACAAAGCTCTGAAGCTCTCAAATCCGGTTTAAGTATTTTCGGTTCAAAAAGAATTAATTTCTCGCAAGTTCGAGTTTAAAGGCTATCAGAAAATTTCCGGCTGAAAATGAAGATTCCGGTTTAAAATCCGGTTTAAGGGAAAGATGTCTCCCACAAAGCTTTGAAGCTCTCAATATCCGGTTCAAAATCCTGGTTCAAGAAGAATTTATCTCTTGCAAAAAGTTAAAGGTTGCCGAAGAGGACCTGCTGCCATGATGCGCGGTTCAAACATGGGTATCCTGCCTTATTGGCTTATCATGTTATTGATCACGTGGAGGCTTCTGTTATAAGCGGAGTTCTGTTTACCCATTGATCCGGCTTATAAAGCCATACATAAAAATCACTTGGGGGCTTGGTCTTATTTGAACCATAGCTACACCTCTTGATCAGGCACAAGGCCACTAGGAAAATCACTTGGGGTCTTGGTCGTATTCGAACCATAGCTACACCTCTTGATCGGCTCAAAGCCAAAAGAAAATTACTTAGGGGCCAAAGAGAGTGTTGCAAAAGCACAACTCAAACATAGGCACCCACTGAGCACAGCTCAAAATATTGCTTGGGGATTCTTTGCTATCGCAATGAAAAAAGAATCTACACTTGTAATAGGCTATCAAGCCATGGCTTGGAAGCCTGGTGTATACACCTAAAACCCCGGGTTAGCCTGCCTTTTTTAAGTAAGTCACTCCGTCTAGGTAAACCTGGTATGACCCGCCGAACTTTGACAAGTCAATCTCATAAGACCCTGAACTTGTCAAAGTTAAAACGACGATTGGTTAAAGATTGAGGTCCATCTTAAAAGGCTTTGTAAAATGGTTTAACTCAGCGGCCTGGCAGCCCATGAAAAGCCTCGAATTTGGGGCCTGGCAGCCCGTCAAAAGCCTCGACTACAAGTTTTCATATGCTTTTATTTGCCAAGTTTTTTTTCTCCTTTGATGAGATTTATGATGTTTTTGATAAACCAGCGTTCATTAACCCGGCTCGGCTTTCAACTACAAGTTGTCAGTACATGATCAGTGATAATCCGACGCTTATTAACCCGGTCTGGTTTCGACTACAAGTCACCAGTATTATATGCGGATAATCCGGTGTTTATTACAACACGATATGGCTTTACTATAAACCGGCAAGACATCGGAGGAGTTATCAGTACTCAAGATTTGGGTTATCACCCTTACTACAAAAAGTTGGTAAACCAATGATGTGATTCAATGTCACAGGTATGACATATTTCATATTTGATTATTCTTAAGTGCAGCCTTGGTTATCAACCCAGGTTATATGTTGGGCATTATGACCCGTCCGGCGGCAAACCGCCAGGACACTTTAAACTTGTTGTATGCAGAAACAGGTTGAATAAAGCATAATTATAAATCACCGGCGTTTATTAACCCGGCCTGGCTTTTTGACTATAAGTCGCCAATATGAGATAAAATAATATCCGGTGTTTATTAACCCGGCCTAGCTTTCGACTATAAGTCGCCAGTATGATGATAAATTATCTGGTGTTTATTAAACTGGCCTGGCTTTCGACTATAAGTCACGAGTATATATTTGGATTGCGCCGTTGGAATCATGCGCTTATAAATCATTGGGTATATTATTCAAATCTTAATAGCCAACATGGCTGGATTTTTATTATGGTTATCAATAACCAGTATTATGATGGAGGTTTTCAAAGTCGCTTCACTGCAATGGCTATTATTTTATCAATGGATATGATTTATTCTACAATTGAAGGAATAGTCCCGAGTCGCTGCAGGCTTACGACCCGGCACTTGGGGGCTACATTATTCAGATTGAGATCAAGTCCCATGTCACTGCTAGCATGCACCATGGCACTTGGGGGCTAATGCAAAGTCATTTTTTGGCTCACTTTATTGAAGATCCGACTCATCACATTGTAATGAGCCGGCCCTTGGGGGCTACCAATTGCTCCTGTAAAAAATTCAAGGTACACAAGCCTCAGCCCATTATATTGAAAGATCCACTACTCAGTTGGTAAAGCACAAAGCTCTTAACCTTGTGGACGTGGGTTCAAGCCCCATGATGGGGGTTACATAATATGATGTTATTTTTCAATAAAGTATATATAAAGTCCCAACTCAATATTATCTTACTGAGCCGGCCCTTGGGGGCTACCAATTGCTCCTGTAAAAAATTCAAGGTACACAAGCCTCAGCCCATTATATTGAAAGATCCACTACTCAGTTGGTAAAGCACAAAGCTCTTAACCTTGTGGACGTGGGTTCAAGCCCCATGATGGGGGTTACATCATATGATGTTATTTTTCAATAAAGTATATATAAAGTCCCAGCTCAATATTATCTTACTGAGCTGGCCCTTGGGGGCTACATGTTGCTGTACAAATCTACATGATCATATTTATAAAGTCCCTGCTCATTATTGCATAATGACCCGGCCCTTGGGGGCTACACTGGTTGAAGTTTTTGAGCATCAGACAATTACAAAGTCCCAGGTTGCTGCAAGCATGACAACCCGACACTTGGGGGCTACATAATATGGAATATTCAGTTGTGACTAGTGACTGCGATGAACAATCTGGATTTCTTCAAGGTTGCAACATTTATATTGAAACAAGTCTTAATCTATCACTATGTTCTCCTCTTAAGACTTGGGGGCTATAGGTAATATGCATATTAAGGAGGAACATCTTCGTAACCCGGGATCATCAGTTTTTATAAAGGGCAAATCAGGAAGATTAATTGTGTGACCCGGCGTTGGCAACAATAATAACCCGGCGTCTATAAACGGTCATGATCCGGGATCATCATTTTTTATAACCCGACAATTTTGGCAATGATAAACCGGCAAGTTCTACATTTTCAAACCGGCTGATATCAGTTGAATATTTGAAGACCAATATTTTTGTCAAATCAGAGCATTGAAGGCCGATTCAAATGGATTCTTTATTTACAAAATATCTTCTGCAAGCAAATTGATTATGAAGCTGGTATATTGACTCGGATTTTTCAGAAGGAATAAATGACAAGGAATTAAGGATGATCAAGTGCCGGTTTAAGAATATTTAAAGCGGAGCACAACCCGCCAAATCCGTTCTTGTGTTTATGTTGCAGATCAGTTTAACATGGATAAATCCAAATTAAACTGGGGGCTAATGTCGGGGATATACCCCGTGGCGTAACCCGGCACGAAGTATAACCCGGCCGAACTTGGCAACTCACTGGTAACCCGGCGGGCGGGCCAGACGGAGGACAAGGCCCAAAGACCAGAAGGCCGGTTCATACTATGGTGGGCCGGTTTATGAGGAAGGCATAAGGAATATTCCCTTATAAAGGAAGCAAGACTAGGACTCCACTTGTAATAGAGTAATCCTAATCCAACTAGGACTAGTCATGTAAACCGCCCCTTCAATATATATAAGGAGGGGCAGGGCTCCCCAAAGAGGGACAAGCAAGAAGAAACAATCTCTAGGGCTAGACACAAAGAGCCGGTTTACCGGCGACTCTCTCGTGATGATAATGAGACTTAGCCACAAACAACATGTAGGGTTGTTACCGGATGATGTTTCCCGGGGCCCGAAGCTGTCTAAATCCTTGTCTTGTGTTGCGTCTCTCGATTCCACTCAACCCCTCTCAAGCTACCACATAGATGCGTTGGCCTCACGACTAAGTCCTCACACTAGGACATCTGCCGTGACAATTCCACGACAACCCTCGACAGCAAATAGGAAAGCGCGCTTGTCACTTTCCTGTGGGCGAATCTTGATGTGTTTGCATGGCAAGCATCTGACATCCCCGGCGTTCCCAGGGAAGTGATTGAGCACCATCTTGCTGTCTGTCCCCATGCGCGACCCGTCAAGCAGAAGGTCAGGAAGCAAGCTTTGGAATGGCAGGAGTTCATCACAGAGGAGATCAGGAAGTTAGAAGCAGCGGGCTTGGTGAGGGGAGTGCTCCATCCGACGTGGTTGGCCAATCCGGTAGTGGTGCGCAAGGCAAACGGGAAGTGGAGGCTGTGTATTGATTACACAGATATCAATAAGGCTTGTCCTAAGGACCCCTTTCCATTGCCGCGCATCGACCAGATTGTTGACTCCACGGCCAAGTGTGATCCGTTATCATTCCTCGACGCCTACTCGGGCTACCACCAGATCTTCATGACAAGAGAAGACGAAGAGAAGACAACATTCATCACCCCATGTGGTACGTACTGCTTTTTACGGATGCCTTTCGGGTTGAAGAGTGCTGGCTCAACGTTTGCAAGAGCAGTCCAAATTGGTTTTGAACCCCAGCTACATAGAAATATGGAAGCCTATATGGATGACATAGTGGTCAAAACCAAGGACAGGGCAACTCTTGTACAAGACTTAGAAGAGACGTTTGCCAACCCGCGCAAGATCAACCTCAAGCTGAACCCTGAGAAGTGTGTCTTCAGCATTCCGTCTGGCAAACTTCTCGGGTTCTTCGTGTCGCAGCGTGGGATCGAGGCAAACCCAGACAAGATCAAGTCTATTGAGCAGATTGAGGCGCCCAAGCGGATCAAGGATGTGCGTCGGTTCACTGGCTGCGTTGCCGCCATGAGCCGATTCATCTCCAAGTCCGCCGAGCGCGCCCTTCCTTTTTTCAAGATCCTGAAGAAGGCGGGCCCAATGGAGTGGACCCCAGAGGCCGAAGCGGCATTGCAAGACCTGAAGAGATACCTTTCCTCTACGCTGATACTAGTTGCACCAAAACCACAAGAACCGTTGCTGCTGTATCTGGCGGCGACGAACCAAGTGGTCAGTGCCGCGCTAGTGGCGCAGAGGGAGATTGACGAAGAGGCAGTGGCAACGGTGGGACCGGCGGACGGCAAGTCAGAGACTCCCCCGGCAAGGCCTGGTGCTGGCAAGGTAAGGCTCTAGGCAGAGACTGACGCCGTCAGGGCGGGGCCTGCGCGGCCAAATGAGGTGGTGCAGAAGAAGAAGATGATGCAACACCCGGTTTACTTTGTCAGCTCCCTCTTGCAGGGGGCTAGGTCAAGATACTCCGGTGTGCAGAAATTGCTCTTCGGCCTCCTTATGGCCTCGAGGAAGCTGCGTCATTACTTCCAAGCCCACGAGATCACCGTCGTCACCCGCCTCCCGTTGCAATGGATACTGCACAACCCAGACGCAACCGGAAGGATTGTGGAGTGGGCCTTGGAATTGTCAAGATTTGGGTTGAAGTTTGAAAGTACTTCAACCATCCAGAGCAGAGTCCTGGCGGAGTTCATTGCGGAATGGACCTCAACGCCTGATGAAGAGATCTAGGAGACCACTCTCCCCGGCAAGGAAACAGCTCGCGACTGGATTATGTACTTTGACGGAGCTTTCTCGCCGCAAGGCGCCGGTGCTGTGTGCTGCTCGTCGCACCCACCGGAGAGCACCTCAAGTATGTAATCCAGATGCACTTTCCCAGGGAGATGTCCACCAACAACACTGCTGAATACGAGGGATTGCTTGCCGGTCTGAGGATCACGACAGACCTAGGAGTAAAAAAGCTCATCGTCCGGGGTGATTCACAGCTTGTCATTAGACAAGTCAACAAGGATTATCAGAGCCCGTTGATGGAGGCCTGCGTAGATGAGGTGAGGAAGCTGGAAGAGCGCTTTGACGGTATACAAGCGGAGCACGTTCCCCGAGCGGAGAACGACATCGCTGACTGCCTGTCAAAGCGCGCTGCATTCAAGCTACCTGTGGAACCAGGTACCTTTTTTGCTTCGGTTGACTCAACCATCCTTCGAACCATCAACGGAGTAGAACAAGCGGAGGAAATCAGGCCCCAACAAGTACTTTCCCGCCGAGCCCCCAGGGGCCGCCGACAAGAGTGTTGTCGTGGGCCCTGAGCCTGCCAAGGAGCGACCGACTCCGGCAGGCCGTCAAGCCCTGGCCATAGAGACGGCCGCTCCCATGGCAGAAGAAATGCCTTTGGTCCTTGCCGTCGAGCCCCGGGCTCCGTCATGGGCGCAGCATACCGTCCGATTCCTCCAAACAGCTTCTCGAGGAGCAGGAAGAAGCGAAGAAAGTAGCCCGTCGGTCTGCTATGTATCAGTTCATCGATGACGTCCTGTACAGAAAGAGACCGAACGGTGTGAAATTGAAGTGTATTCCCTGGGAGGAAGGACTGGAGCTATTGGCAGAGATACACGGAGGCATATGTGGCTCCCACATAGGGTCGAGGGCCCTTGCCGGCAAGGCGTTCCGGCAGGGTTTCTTCTGGCCCACTGCCCTCCAGGATGCAATGACACTAGTAACCAAGTGTGAAGCGTGTCAGTTCCATTCAAAGAAGCTTCATCAACCAGCTCAAGCCCTTCAAACAATCCCTCTCTCCTGGCCATTTTCGGTCTGGGGGCTCGACATACTGGGCCCCTTCCCCCGTGCTGTCGGGGGATTTGAATACTTGTGCGTTGCAATCTACAAGTTCACAAAGTGGCCGGAGGTGGAAGCAGTGAGGAAGGTGACAGCACAGTCAGCTGTCAAGTTCTTCAAGGGACTAGTCTGCCGTTTTGGTGTGCCAAACAGAGTCATCACCGACAACGGCACGCAGTTCACAAGCCACACCTTCATGCAATACATCCAAGACCTCGGCAGCAAGGTCTGTTTTGCCTCCGTGGCACACCCACGGAGCAACGGCCAAGCGGAGAGGGCAAATGCTGAAGTGTTGCGAGGCCTGAGGACAAAGACTTTTGACAAGCTGCACAAGAGCGGAAGGCGCTGGATCGATGAGTTGCCGGCGGTTCTTTGGTCGATCAGGACGACGCCAAATCGAGCCACCGGCCAGACACCCTTTGCCCTGGTATACGGGGCAGAAGCAGTTCTCCCCACAGAACTCACATACGGGTCACCTCGAGTGCTCGCTTACGACGAGCTTGAGCAAGAGCAATTGCGGCAAGATGACGCAACGCTCCTTGAGGAAGATCGTCTTCGGGCGGCTGTGAGAGCAGCACGCTACCAGCAAGCCTTGCGCCGCTACCATAGCCGCAAGGTTCATGCCCGAAGCTTTGAGGAAGGCGACCTTGTTCTTCGGCGCGTTCAGTCGGCCAAGAATACCAACAAGTTGACGCCGAAGTGGGAAGGCCCTTATCGGGTAATACGAGTCACCAGGCCCGGCGCAGTCCGCCTGGAGACCGAAGATGCTGTCCCAGTGAGCAACTCCTGGAACATCGAGCATCTTCGCAAGTTTTACCCATAAGGCGCGGCTTGCCGGGCCCCCCGGCAAACCACCTTTTGTACAAGCTTTGCCGGCAAGGCATGTAACCCTCTGTACAAAGCCAGGCGCAGACCCTGAGCATAAATAAATGAAGCGCTGGCGCCCTAAGTTATAGCATGCATGCTAGGTTAAGTCTCTTCCTCGGTTAGGGTTGATAGTGCTTAGCGGCGACTAACCCCTAGCCTAGAGGTCGAGTGTGCGTCTTTCTGTCCTCTTTGGTTCGCAGGGCACGTGGACATGTCTCCTGAGCCGCTTGGGAGAAAGAGGATGGACCGGCGCTCCGGCCCCGACAAGCCAGGATCGCCGGGGGCTGAAGACACAAGGATCCAACCACGGCAAGCCAAGGTTGCCGGGGGCTGCGGATTCAGATAAGTCTTTTATCCCCTGTTATGCATTTCCGTATAGAACTTGGACATATGAAACCTCGTTTATATTCTTAAAACCACCGTGCTCCCCTTTTCCCGTACCCAAGAGCTATCCCCTGGGTTGGAACTTGGTCGTAGTCGCGGTGGCAAGAGAAATGAACGAGGGGCCTAACCCTGCTCCGCCCCTGCCTCCGCCAAGAGCGTGAGAATGGTCGACCAAAGCGGGGGGACGGCAAGGCCTGTTGCTGGGCGACAATGTTTACCTTAGAAATAACAAGGATTCGTCCTTGGCATGGGCCTCGCTCACGCACAAAGAACCCAACAAACACCCTTTTTCATTAAAAACGTCCCATACAGGTACAGTTCGTACGGAATAAAAAACATGAGCAAGGGGATTACAAGTCTAAAAATTAACAAGTGCCCGCAGGCTTACAAACTAAAAAGAGATAAGGTGCCCGTAATCCCTTTCTTGTCCCTCTCCTCAGGAGGTGAACCAAGACAGCAGGAGGGCGAAAGGAGCGCCTAGGCGAGGTGCGAGAAGCAGAAGGCGCCAAGAGAGCATCCCGGTGCCGGCGGAGGGGCTGGAAGATGAGGCAACGGCCCGACAATACGCGACGAAGGCGTCGGTGCCCGCGTACTCCGACTTGACGGCCGCCGCCCGCCTTCTTCGCCTTCTTCGGCGCTCCTACGCCAGCCGCCCAAGGAGGCGATGGGGAACGCGCCGATGGAGAGCTTGACAAGGAAGGCTCTCGGCAGGGCGCGAGGCCGAGGGAGGGGCGACGCGATCAGTCGAAGTCGGGGTTGGCATCCTGCCGCCCGACTCCCTCGTCGTCGCTGTCGCTGTCCTCCTCGTCGCTCCCGCTCGAGGAGGAATCTTCATCGTCAGAGGAGCTCTCCACACAGCACTTCAGGCGAGTTCCAAGATCTCCGAAGACCTTGACGGAGAGAAGGCCGCCCTCCATTAACTTGAAGTAGAGGACGGGCCCCACCGTCAGGCTATGGATGCGAGCAAATGTCTTCCATCCACGACGGAGATACATAACATGCGGAGCGGGGAAATCGACGTCGACCCGCGTACCGCCGGTCTCGCAGCCCCTCATGTGCAATCTGAGGGTCTGGGGCGGATCGAGCTCCATCTCCTCAGCGAAGGGGGTGGGGAGACAGAGACGACGACGCGGTGGCCGGCGCAGCCTGATGAAGAACTCGCGGGGCTGGTCCCCGACGTGACCCTCCATTGCGGAAGGCACGGCCGCCGACCACCTCGTCCCCCTCTCCCCCGACCGCCGCGGCGACCTCGGCCACGCCCCCTCCCCCTTCCTCTCATGGCTGGCTCCACCACCACGGGTTCGTGGGAAGGAGGGACGCGCTGACGAGAAGCAACCCTCGCCGCCACCGTCGAAGGCCCAACGCCTCCTCTCGCCATGGCAGGTGGAAGAAAGAAGCGGAGGTGGAGGAGGATGGATGCTGAAGGAATGTGGGACGACGCCCCCTCCCCCCTCCTTATAAAGGGGCGGGGTCGAGGCTCGGCCGCCCCACTCAGCCAATCCAGCCGTCGGAGGCGCAGGGAATCAGGACCGACCCGCTGCCCCAATCAGGGACGGCCCGGTTTCCCGCCTCCAACGCCCGCCACTTGCATGAAGGACGCGTGGCGAGCGAGCAGGGTCGAAAAGACGGGTGAGGCGACCGTTCCCCGCCCCGTGATCGGGGGGCATGGGCGCCTTGAAGACTGCGACCCAAGTCCATCCAGTAAATGAACCGCGCCTCCACGCCTCCCTCTTTTTATGGGGAAGGCGCGAGCCGCCTCTTTACCGCGATGTGACGCATGCGCATGAGAACCGCTCCACGCATGCCCCCCACGTCACGCATGACCCCCCACGTCGCGCGTTCAATGCGGGTTGTGGGGAAGCGCAGCGGACGAAGAGTTACTGCGGTGAAAATCCGCCCCGCGTGCCCGCGCACTGTTCTGGGCCTGGCCCAACAACGTGTCGCGCATATGTGTGGCCCAGGCCCGGGGGCTCCTGTCGGTGTACAAAAGTAGGGGCACACCTTTGTACCCCTTTACTTGTGCACGGGCAGTCGGAGCCGCGCGCCACAGCCACACTAAGCAGGGCCGAGGAGGGCAGCCGGAGAGAAGCCGAAGCACAAGATGGCCAAGGCAACGCCAAGACCAAAGATACCAAAGAGCGAGAGGGCGAGGTGGACTCCCCCGGCAAGGCCCTTGCCGGGGCAGCCTCCGCGGCCCCGGCAAGAGCCTTGCCGGGGCAACTTGCCCGATGCTAACAGAGCGAGCCACCCTTGAGCCCACGGGTTCCAACTCAACCAACCACATTGGAACTAGGGCTTGGGAGGCACCTCCGTGGTAGCATGCAAATCTTTGTCAAGACCATAGAGATATGAGATCAGATGAGAACCAGAAGACGGCGACCCTCGGCGGGATCCTTGCCGAGGAGATCCACAAGACCCCCGGCAAGGCGCTTGCCGGGGACGACTGCAATGCCACGGCAAGACCCTTGCCGGGCCCCCGGTAAGGCCCTTGCCGAGGGCGTCAGTGGGGCCACAGCCAGGCCTGCGTCGACCAAGACTCTACCGCCGTCCCCAAGCAGCTACTAGCTCAACCAGCTGGGCAGGCACCTGCGTGGCGACGGGCGGCCTCTACGCCAACTCAGCAAGCACCTGCGTGGTGGCATGCAGATCTTCGTGAAGACCCTACCACCGCGCCACCTCAGCTGCCTGCCTGCCTGCATAGTGCTGCATGCACCGCTGGCCTGGGTGCGTGTCGAAGCAAGGCGAGGCGGCAATGGACGGGACGGGCCTCGTTCCCGTCCCCAATAAAGCTAAGGGACACCTAAGCTACGCATTAAATGCGTCTTGTCCTGTAACACGAGCGATAAGCTCGCAGCATTGTAGGCCTTTCCACCTCCCGTGTGCCACTGTGGCAGCCCCTTCCGACTATAAAAGGAGGCCCTTGGCATACTGGAGGGGGATTCGGCTCTTTTGAATTACGCAGCCACCATAGCTAGTTCGAGAGCTTAAGAACTCTCTCAAATACACACCAAAGCAGGACTAGGGTATTACGCATCCTCGCGGCCCGAACCTAGGTAAACGATCCTTGTGTTGACTGCTAATCCTGTTCTTCTCACAACCCCGCGCCCCGGCAGCCGTAGTAGGGATTCTTGTAATCCCATAGGTGTCATTTCCCACCGACACATTTGAAAAGTTCAAAGAATTTCAGAGTGAAGTGGAAAATCATCGGAACAAGAAAATAAAGTTTCTGCGATCTGATCGTGGAGGGGAATATTTGAGTTACGAGTTTGGTCTTCATTTGAAACAATGCAGAATAGTTTCGCAACTCACGCCACCCGGAACACCACAACGTAATGGTGTGTCCGAAAGTCGTAATCGTACTTTATTGGATATGGTGCGATCTATGATGTCTCTTACCGATTTACCACTATCATTTTGGGGTTATGCATTAGAGATAGTTGCATTCACGTTAAATAGGGAACCATCTAAATCCGTTGAGACGACACTGCATGAACTGTGGTTTAGCAAGAAACCTAAGCTGTCGTTTCTTAAAGTTTGGGGCTGCGATGCTTATGTGAAAAAGCTTCAACCTGATAAGCTCGAACCCAAATCGGAGTAATGTGTCTTCATAGGATACACAAAGGAGACTGTTGGGTACACCTTCTATCACAGATCCGAAGGCAAGATATTCGTTGCTAAGAATGGATCCTTTCTAGAGAAGGAGTTTCTCTCGAAAGAAGTGAGTGGGAGGTAAGTAGAACTTGACGAGGTAATTGTACCTACTCCCTTATTGGAAAGTAGTTTATCACAGAAATCAGTTCCAGTGATTCCTACACCAGTAAGTGAGGAAGCTAATGATGATGATCATGAAACTTCTGATCAAGTTACTACTGAACCTCGTTGTAATCCTGTTCTGGAGGTCATGTTACTTGACCATGACGAACCTACGAACTATGGGGAAGCGATGATGAGCCCAGATTCCGCAAAATGGCTTGAGGCCATGAAATCTGAGATGGGATCCATGTATGAGAACAAAGTGTGGACTTTGGTTGACTTGCCCGAAGATCGGCAAGCCATAGAGAATAAATGGATCTTCAAGAAGAAGACTGACGCTGACGATAATATTACTGTCCACAAAGCTCGACTTGTTGCAAAAGGTTTTCGACAAGTTCAAGGAGTTGACTATGATGAGACCTTCTCACCCGTAGCGATGCTTAAGTCCGTCCGAATCATGTTAGCAATTGCCGCATTTTATGATTATGAAATTTGGCAAATGAATGTCAAAACTGCATTCCTTAATGGATATCTTAAAGAAGAGTTGTATATGATGCAACCGAAAGGTTTTGTCGATCCAAAAGGTGCTAACAAAGTGTGCAAGCTCCAACGATCCATTTATGGACTGGTGCAAGCCTCTCGGAGTTGGAATATACGCTTTGATAGAGTGATCAAAGCATATGGTTTTATCCAGACTTTTGGAGAAGTCTGTATTTACAAGAAAGTGAGTGGGAGCTCTGTAGCATTTCTGAGATTATATGTGGATGACATATTGTTGATCGAAAATGATACTGAATTTCTGAATAGCATAAAAGGATACTTGAATAAGAATTTTTCAATGAAAGACCTCGGTGAAGTTGCTTATATATTCGGCATCAAGATCTATAGAGATAGATCAAGACGCTTGATTGGACTTTCACAAAGCACATACCTTGATAAAGTTTTGAAGAAGTTCAAAATAGATCAAGCAAAGAAAGGGTTCTTGCCTGTGTTACAAGGTGTGAAGTTGAGTCAGACTCAATGCCCGACCACTGCAGAAGATAGAGAGAAAATGAAAGTCATTCCCTATGCTTCAGCCATAGGTTCTATCATGTACGCAATTCTGTGTACCAGACCTGATGTGTGCCTTGCTATTAGTTTAGCAGGGAGGTACCAAAGTAATCCAGGAGTGGATCACTGGACAACGGTCAAGAACATCCTGAAATATCTGAAAAGGACTAAGGACATGTTTCTCGTTTATGGAGGTGAAAAAGAGCTCATCATAAACGGTTACGTCGATGCAAGCTTTGACACTGATCCAGATGACTCTAAGTCACAAACCGGATACATATTTTTATTGAATGGTGGACCTGTCAGTTGGTGCAGTTCCAAGCAGAGCGTCGTGACGGGATCTACGTGTGAAGCGGAGTACATAGCTACTTCGGAAGAAGCAAATGAAGGAGTCTGGATGAAAGAGTTCATATCCGATCTAGGTGTCATACCTAGTGCATCGGGTCCAATGAAAATCTTTTGCGACAATACTGGTGCAATTGCCTTGGCAAAGGAATCCAGATTTCACAAGAGAACCAAACACATCAAGAGACGCTTCAATTCCATCCGCGACCAAGTCAAGGAGGGAGATACAGAGATTTGCAAGATACATACGGATCTGAATGTTGCAGACCCATTGACTAAGCCTCTCTCACAAGCAAAACATGATCAACACCAAGACTCCATGGGTGTTAGAATCATTACTGTGTAATCTAGATTATTGACTCTAGTGCAAGCGGGATACTGAAGGAAATATGCCCTAGAGGCAATATAAAGTTGTTATTTATATTTTCTTATATCATGATAAATGTTTATAATTCATGCTAGAATTGTATTAACCGGAAACTTAGTACATGTGTGAATACATAGACAAACAGAGTGTCACTAGTATGCCTCTACTTGACTAGCTCGTTAATCAAAGAGGGTTAAGTTTCTTAGCCATAGACATGAGTTGTCATTTGATGAACGGGGTCACATCATTAGAGAATGATGTGATTGACTTGACCCATCCGTTAGCTTAGCACGATGATCATTTAGTTTGTTGCTATTGCTTTCTTCATAACTTATACATGTTCCTATGACTATGAGATTATGCAACTCCTGAATACCAGAGGAACACTTAGTGTGCTATCCAACGTCACAACGTAACTGGGTGATTATAAAGATTCTCTACAGGTGTCTCCAATGGTGTTTGTTGAGTTGGCATAGATCGAGATTAGGATTTGTCACTCCGATTGTCGGAGAGGTATCTCTGGGCCCTCTCGGTAATGCACATCACTATAAGCCTTGCAAGCAATGTGAGTTAGTTGCGGGATGATGCATTACGGAACGAGTAAAGAGACTTGCCAGTAATGAGATTGAACTAGGTATTGAGATACCGACGATCGAATCTCGGGCAAGTAACATACCGATGACAAAGGGAACAACGTATGTTGTTATGCGATTTGACCGATAAAGATCTCCGTAGAATATGTAGGAACCAATATGAGCATCCAGGTTCCGCTATTGGTTATTGATCGGAAGTGAGTCTCGGTCATGTCTACATAGTTCTCGAACCCGTAGGGTCCGCACGCTTAACGTTCGATGACGATCGATATTATGAGTTTATGTGTTTTGATGTACCGAATGTAGTTCAGAGTCCCGGATGTGATCACGAACATGACGAGGAGTCTCGAAATGGTCGAGACATAAAGATCGATATATTGGAAGGCTATGTTTGGACACCGGAAGGGTTCCGGATGAGTTCGGGCATTTACCGGAGTACCGGGGGGGGGGGTCACCGGAACCCCCCGAGGAGTCAATGGGCCTTATTGGGCCTTAGTGGGAGAGAGGAGGAGGCGGCCAGGTGGAGGGCGCGCCCCCTAAGCCCAATCCGAATTGGGGCGGGAGGCCGGCCCCCTTTCCTTCTCTCCTTCTCCCACTTCCTTCTTCTCCTACTCCAACTAGGGAAGGGGGGAACCTACTCCTACTGGGAGTAGGACTCCCCCTTGGGCGCGCCATAGAGAGGGCCAGCCCTCCACTCCTCCCCTCCTTTATATACGGGGGAGGGGGCACCCCGTAGACACACAAGTTGACAGTTGTCTTAGCCGTGTGCGGTGCGCCCCTCCATAGATTTCCACCTCGGTCATATTGTTGTAGTGCTTAGGCGAAGCACTGCGTCGGTAACTTCATCATCACCGTCATCACGTCGTTGTGCTGACGAAATCTCCCTCAGCCTCAGCTGGATCAAGAGTACGAGGGACGTCACCGAGCTGAACGTGTGCAGATCGCGGAGGTGCCGTGCGTTCGGTACTTGATCGATTGGATCGCGAAGACGTTCGACTACATCAACCGCGTTACTAAATGCTTCCGTTTTCGGTCTACGAGGGTACATGGACACACTCTCCCACTCGTTGCTATGCATCACCTAGATGGATCTTGCGTGTGCGTAGGATTTTTTTGAAATTACTGCGTTCCCCAACACAAATTACATATAACCACCACATAACGGGCTAGAGTAACAGCCTGATACCACATTCAGGACAACTCACACAGAACCACCGACTCTGCATTAAACGATTAGCAAATCTTAAGGTTGAGCTCACGAAAACAATGAAACCAACAGGTGGGGCCCATCTGCCGGGCTGACGTGGTATGCACGGATGGATGGTGTTAGATGGTCGCGACACTGTGTCGATTTAGATGGCCGGAGTTTATTGTTCATCCGGGTGCATTTTGACATGGCTCTTCTCAATGAAGCTACATTGTAGGCTCGGATTTGAGTAACAAAGTAAACATGTTGATCAAAAAGTCAAGCAAACTTGTGAAGTGAGATTGCTTATAAGCTAAGAAATGGATGATTAAAGTAGCCATAGTTCTTGTTTGTACAAGGGTCCACCAAGAAAGCTTGTGAAGTGAGATTTCTTATGAGCTAAGAAATGGATGATTAAAGTAGCCATAGTATCTTGTTTGATCTTATACAAGGGTCCACCAAGAAAGCTTGTGAAGTGAAATTGCTAATGAGCTAAGGAATGGATAGTTAAAGTAGGCATAGTATCTTCTTTGATACAAGGGTCCACCAAGAAAACTTGTGAAGTGAGATTGCTTATGAGCTAAGAAATGGATGGTTAAATTAGGCATAGTATCTTCTTTGATACAAGGGTCCACCAAGAAAACTTATGAAGTGAGATTGCTTATGAGCTAAGAAATGGATGGTTAAATTAGGCATAGTATCTTCTTTGATACAAGGGTCCACAAAGAAAACTTCGGAAGTGAGATTGCTTATGAACTAAGAAATGGATGGTTAAATTAGGCATAGTATCTTGGACGCGGCTATTCTGAGCTCGAGCTCAACTGAGCCTGCGTGAACAGTAAAATCATAGAAAAAATAGAAAAAATCAGGATTTTTGTGTGCAAAAGATTGACAAAATTTCTGAGTGCCTGCAAAATTTCATCATGAAATCACATTTGTGAAAGCCGTGGCAAGAAAACAATTGATGCTCAAAAAATTCCATTTTCAAAAGCATTTTGAAGTGCTCATTTTGTTTTTTTTCCGCGACTTCCGCGATGTCGTTTCAAAGTGGAAATTTGCAGGCTCTTAAAACATTTGTTAAAATTTATTTAAAAAATCAGATTTTTTTTCATTTTGTTTCTTTTTTTGAATTTACTGTTCACCTGAACTCATTTGAGCTCGGGAGCAGAAGGACACTTTCGTAGCATCTTGTTTGATCTTATACAGCGGTCCACCAGAAAAACTTGTGAAGTGAGATTGCTTATGAGCTAAGAAATGGATGGTTAAAGTAGGCATAGTATCTTGTTTGGTCCTATACAAGTGTCAACCAAGAAAACTTGTGAAGTGAGATTGCTTATGAGCTAAAAATGGATGGTTAAAGTAGGCATAGTATCTTGTTTGACCTTCTACAAGGGTCCACCAAGAAAACTTGTGAAGTGAGATTGCTTATGAGCTAAGAAATGGATAGTTAAAGTAGGCATAGTATCATGTTTGATCTTTTATAAGGGTCCACCAAACATCAATAATGAGAAAGCTCTGAAGTTTTTGTGATCATTGTTGATTGTGCAATGTGCTCTTCATTCAATGGTGTGGCTGCGATCGAACAACTACGGTTTCACAACAATTATAACTTTAGTTTAAAAAATACACTCTTCGGATTTCACGACGAACTAAATATATTCGAGCGGAAGCAACCCATTCAGAATAATACAACAGTAGTTAGACAATGCAAGTTTAACGTGCCATCAATTTCAAGTCAATTTGATCCACACAAGTCAACACATAGTGTTTTCTATATGAATTTTAAAATATGAATGAGTAACAAAAGTTGCTTAACTTACACTAGAGGGGAAAACACAAACCTGAAAAATGAGATAACGATCAACCTCAAACAAACATATAAACCGACGTGTGGTGCAAGAGTTGCTGATACATATGATGCTAAATCCAGATCTATGTAATCAGTGGCGTAGCCAGGTTAGAGACACGCCCCGAGCCAACATCATTGCTACAGTAGTAAACAGTGTCAAACAGTGATCATGTAGCTACAGACAACAAAGGAGCAAGCCAGCATGCCCCAGTCCACGACCCTGGTAGCCTGTGGCCTGGCTACGCCCCCGTATGTAATGGTTGTCACATGCAAAAAGGAAAAGAAGAATCAAGATGTTAGATTCGGTGTTTTTTTTTTTCTGAAACCAAAACGTCCTTAAAAATTGTGAGCTAGTACTACAGAATTTTAGATGAAAAATTATTACAGATCTATTTACAAAACAACAGTAAAAGTTAATGTTTTTTTCACACGGCAGTAGAACATCGCCCTTTTAACATCGTATATTATTTTCAGATTATTTCAAAACTCTAAAACCTGGTTTCACAGAGTTTTCTTTAAAACTCGGTTTTCATGTGATATTGTGTCCGATGGAAAATGGATGGATGGGCCATTCAGAATCAGGGAGAATCCAGGAAGGAACAAAGGATGACAAGCAACAAGTGGCCAAAGGGGAACCGCCTATTTATAGACGGCGAGAGCTCCGTGCGCTTCGCCGGCCGTACGTTCGAGGTAGCTGGTGCCTGGTAGCCTTCATTCATTCGAACTAGTGGGACTAGGAGTGGTACGAAGAATTGGTTGTCTGAATGTAATGCACTGGCTGGCACTGGCAGTGGCTTAATTTTGCTAGTGGAGTAGTAAATTGATGAATGATGATGCTAGTACGTATTTTGGTGGGACGAATGAATCAACGACGAGCAAAATCTTGCCTTCTTGGTGTGTTTGTGAACGTCTGGCCCAAATGCCATTATGTAGCAGGGTGCTCTCGTCCCATTTTTGGGAAAGCAAGCACTGTAGCAATTCTTTAGGCCCGCCGAATTCATTCATGGCAGTTCGACGGTATTACTAAATGTTGTAGTGTTTGAATGAAATTCACCTTGTTAGTAAGATTAAGAAGGGCCTCTTAAATTCACATGATTCTAAAAATGTAGGAATAGAAAGACATGGAATCGAAATGTCATGCTCATCTCAACCATACACTATTTTGGGTTGTTTGATTGCATCATAGAAAAAACAAAGGATCTTTCAAATAAGTTTGAGCAGATGCTAGAAATTCTATGCGAGTAGTACAAAGAAATCCTTAGGAAAAAACCATATATGATTCAATCCTATAAATCAAACAACCAACATAAGAAAAATTCCTAAGAATTCTAACCTTATAAAATTCCTATAAAAATCCTTTAAATCAAAGGAGCCCTAAAAATGTGGTTTTCCTGCACCGGAATGGCATTGGTGGACGATCGACCTGGTGGTTGACATCATGTCATCGCAGAGAGCTTATTTGACCCCAAAAAAGTCATCCCAACATCCTCACGAGACCAAACGTTTTAAGTCATGAATTTGATCTATGCACGTCTAAACGTCTAGCTAATACTAACAGGAGTGCGGAGGTAATATGGTAGCATGATAACTAATCAGTATTTTCGCCAACCTTATTTCAACATTCAAATCAACCACTCGAGATAGTGATTGACGTGGTTGTCAAACAAAACTAATTTTGATAAATGTGGTAAAAGATGAGTAAATGGCACTGGCGGTCATACAACATGTTTCGGTGGGTGCACTTAACTCACAGAACTCTAAAAAAAAGCGAAAAACCCATTACTAAATTGCGGTGCATATTGGTCACAAAGCAGCCACATCATCTACTGGACTGGCAGCTAGCTATTGTGTTGGAAAGGCTCACGTGACGTTGTTGAGGATTGGTGTTTTTGCACAAAGGTCATTGTTGTACTTTTGAGGGGGCGTATTGTAGAAGTGCCTTTGACTGTTATAACGACACAGAGCACAATTCTATCGTTTCCAAATCCCTAACCCTAGCTCCCTCGTTCCCAAATTGGAGATAATGGGAGGTGGCATGGACGGCAACGAGACATCAGCAAGGGCGGCGAAGGTAGTGTGGCTTTTGGATGGAGTGGCGGCAACACCACAAGAGGTGGTGGTGTTGTCATCGCAAGAGGTAGTTTTTTCATGCCGGCCTGGTCATGCATCCGCGACGATTGGGCTTTTTCCCAATAGGTGTGCAGCATGGCGAGCCCGACATGCGGTCGAAGGGGGGGGGGGGGGTGCATTAACCTCACACGTAGGACGGGGATGACTACGCTGAAGGAGCAATTCCTTATCTGACTCTTTTGTCAGGACCCCGATTCTAAGTCACACCGATCTAGCCTGTAACATCTCATATCACTTTGTGGCCTCACGCACGGTATTCCCACGAGTGTCACCTTACCATTGCCCGGGACCGTTTGCGCCTTTTGGCTCATGTATATGATAATGTCGCTAGCATCCATATGACAGAGAACCCGGGCCGACATGACTAGTCGTGAACCCAAAGTGGCACTAACTTACGGGGACAGGCATACGTGAATCAACATCGAGCATGTCGGTCAGCAGCGTGCGCATCCGGGCTGTAGCACTGGGCTAACAGGACTCCGGGAACCCGGGCTGTAGCAGGCTAGGCAGGACTCCGGATGTCACCGCGTGACATTTCCCCGAAGGGACAGACACAGGAACGAAGTGAATCACATGCCGGCCAGTCAGGTGTCCGGAGCAGTAGTGCTGGGCTAGCAGGACTCCGGTGAACCGGGCTGTAGCGGACTACTATGGCTCATGGAAGCACAAGACTACATTTCCCCATAATAGAGGCTACCAAGGATAAACAACTAGGTTGTCGGATCCCACACATACCAAGCATTTCAATCATACACGCAATATGCTCGATATGTGTAAATACAACATGGCATCACAACATAACTCTATGACTCAAGTACTTATTCATTAGGCTCCGAGGAGCGAGATATTACAAACATAGGTCTCATGACCCAACATTCAGAGCATACAAGTCAAAGCACATGCAGAAGCTTAACATGTCTGAGTACAGACATCTACAAATGAAAAAGGCTGAGAAGCCTGACTATCTACCAGATCCTGCCGAGGGCACAAGATCGTAGCTGAGGTATCAAGCTAAACGTCGAAGTCCACACGGAACTACTAGCGAGACTGACGTCTCTCTGCAAAACATAAAATAAGCAAACGTGAGTACAAATGTACCCAGCAAGACTTACATCAGAACTAGCTACATATGCATCGGTATCAACAAAGGGGGTGGTGGAGTTTAACTGCAGCAAGCCAGCTTTGACTCGGTGGCTACCCTAAACTACGACTGCAAGTAACTCTTTTGAGGTGGCGCACACGAGTCCACATATTCACCATATCAATACACCACTATGGATTCGCTCCCGTCTCCCTACGAGGACACCATCCATAGCACTCACGCTTATCTTGCGCATTTTAGAGTATCCACTTTCACTTGTCTATGAACTGTTATAGGCAACCCAGAAATCCTTTACCGCGGACACGACTATTCGAATAGATGATGTTAACCCTGCAGGGGTGTACTTCGTCACACACGCTCTCACCACTTACCGCCGTTTACACGACATGTACTCGGCAACCTTCAAGCGGAAGCCCAACGTGGGTGTCGGCCACAGCCTACCTAAACACTCAAGTCTCTAGTCCAGGTTTATCGCCTATTCAGGTTCCATCCGCAGGGAGTCCGGCCGAGGTTTCCACATACGGCCCCGAACGATGTGTACAGGGTTCCGTGACACCAAATGGGCGCCCGGCATACCCGGCCACGTGCCTACCGCATCACAACCCACCCCTCGGGTCAGCGCTGCCCACGGCCTCCAGCATACTACAAACACCAGAAACTACTTGCAACTCCTGGACAAAGGACAAGGTTGATTAAGAAGCAGAGAGGGTCCATTGGTTTCGGGCCCAATGCGTGGTAGTAACTGTTTCATGGATCACAAACAAAGAACTCAGTTCCTGAGGACGGCTTCAATGAGACAACCCACCATGTACTCCTACATGGCCTCTCACCGCTACCTTTACCAAATCGTGTTCACACACTTAGCTCTCAACAGTAGGACATGTTCACACACCTCCGATTCATCCCCGATGAATCAGACCTGACTCAACTCTAAGCAGTAGCAGGCATGACAAACAAACATGAATGAGTAGGCACATCAGGGCTCAAACAACTCCTACTCATGCTAGTGGGTTTCATCTATTTACTGTGGCAATGACAGGTCATGCAGAGGATAAGGGTTTCAACTACCGCAGCAAGTAACAGTTGCATCGTTGTTGTCCTAATGCAGTAAAATAGAGCAGGAGCATGAGAGTGGGATTGTATCGGAATGAACAAGGGGGTTTGCTTGCCTGATGGAGTGGTAGTAGGATACTGCCCTTCAGTCGGATAATCGTGGGTATCCTCGGAGGCAGAACCTACCACGAAAGATACGTCGAACACAATCAACACATGACGATATGCAACAATATGATGCATGCTATGACATGGCAATATGAATGTGTTTTGGGCTAATGCAAGCTAGAACAGATTGAGATGAGTCCATTTGAACCAAAGATTCAAATGCATACCCATGTTATGAAGTCATAACGGTGCATTAACTTGTTTCACCTAAACAGCAAGGTTAGGTTGCTCTAACATGCATGAAACCAGTACAGATGGATAGATTGGATTTTTCTGATCATTTTTCATATATAATTTGTTTCATTTGGAGTTATGGTTGAATTTCTATGAATTTTTGAAGTTTGTAGTATTTTCTGGAATTTCCTGAATAAACTTAAATCCAGAAAATGCTTTACTGCGTCAGCATGACATAGGTGTGACGTTAGCAGGTCAACTGGGTCGGCCAGGTCAAACCTGACCTGTGGGATCCATACGTCAGTGTCTCAAGCTGGTTTGGGTGGATGACAGGTGGGACCGGTCAACGTTGACTTGACCAAAGTCAAAGCTGACATGTGGGATCCCCCCAGATTAGTACTAATCTAAACAGGACATTAGGCTATCCTAAACGGGCATGGGGCCCACATGGCAGTGGCTCTAGGAGTGTTTAGCAGGGTCATTAGAGCTAACTAAAACAACGCCAGGTCATCACGCCGGAGATCTGCCGGCGGCGACCACGGAACACGGCGGAGGCACGCCGGAGTTGCTCGGGCTCGCACTACAGGCGGCGGTTTGCGGCGGGGTTTGGCTCTACGGAGAGCTGGCGTTCGCGCGCATCTGCTAGGGCAGACGGGAGGGGCTGGGACGGCCCAAGCTTGCCGGAAGCAAGCTCGCGGCGGCGGACGGATTTCGGGTGTGCACGGGGTTGCGGCTACGGTGCAGGGCAGGCCTAACGAGCGGGTGATTCGAGCTCACGGAGACTCCCTGAGTGCGTTGACGTGCTCGGAGGCGAGCTTGCGCGGCCGTAGCCGCGGTGGCGGCATGGCCGGCGGCGAGGAGTTATCGGCTCCGGTGAAACTAGGGCTACGTGGCGCAAAAGAGGCGGGGAAGAGAGGGGAAACGCTCGGGGGCTCACAGCGGTGTCATAGGGATGGCCGGCGTGCTCGGGGAAGCCCTGTGGACGACGAATCGGCGGCGACGATCTCCGGTGCCTGACGGTGAACACGACGATTCCGGCGACGTTTTCGGGGCTTCTGGCGTCGGGAGGCTCGGTGAGGAGGAGGAGAGGAATGAGGCGGAGCTCGTGGGCAACTCCAGGGGGCGTGGGGGAGGCGGTGGTCATGGCTACGGCGAGCGGCGGTGGCGAACGCGCTCGGTGGTGCTGCGGGAGAGAGCAGAGGAGGGGGAGGGGGTCCAGGGAGAGAGCGAGGGGGTCGAGAGGGAGTGCGTGGCACTCGGGGCTGGCTCCAGAAGCGGCGGAAGCAGGAGGTGGCACGGGCGCGTGCCGGCGTGCGGCGAACACACGCCTCGCGTCCTTCTGGCGCGAGGTGGGAGACGACTGGCAGATGGGCCTGGTGGGCTGCTACAGTGCCAGGCCGGCCAGGTAAGCGCCAGGTATTCTCTCTCTCCCTCTTTTTGTTAATGTTTTTCTATTTTTCGGTAACTTCGGGGCTTTATTAAAAATACCAAAACGTTTTCAAAAATCCTGAAAATTAATTGTGGGCTCTGTTTGGATTATTCCTAACAGCCCTCACTTAAGTTCGGAATTAATTGAGCACTTAAAATAATATACATCATTTAAATGCCCAATTGCAAATAGCATATGATTTAAACCAGTGACCTTATGTGTCCTAGAAAATTGTGCACCATTTTTGTCAGAGGTCCTAGACCAAGGTAAAGATGATGAACATTTTAGAAGGGCATTTCAGGTTCATTGAGAGAATTATTTAGTAACCCTAGTTGGTTTAGGTGGTGCTGGGGGTTTTGGATCATCCCCATTTCAAGTTTCTGGAAAAGTGAACATGATGCATCAATCAAGTGCTAGCCTAGAGCAAGGTAGAGCTAGGGATGTGACAACTCACCCCCACTAAACAAGAATCTCGTCCCGAGATTCAAATCGTGAGGTAAGAAGACAGAGGGACACAAGCTAACACAATCTTCACGATCCAGGTTGCACTTCATAAGAACGTTGATTTGATCATCATCTTCGTCTCAACGTCTTGCTTTGAGAACTACATCCAACCTGACAACGAGTAGAAAGGGAGAATTTAAGAAGAATCGATCTTCCTGAGATTCGAGCAGCTTAGGATCATCTTAATGATCACAAGATCAATTCACGGAATGAGACATAGAAACATCTCTGGAGCTAAGAGGCAAAACATGCATCAGGAGGGATGGAAGAAACAATTTGACGAGGGTTTCAAAGTAGCGAGGAAAATTGCCATGATTCGATAACGGGGCACCTTGGGGAAGGTGACTCGTAGAATTATTACCTTAAGTGGCAAAAAGAATTACTTTTGATATAGAGATCATTGAGACTTTTTATATCAGCCTAAGGCAAATCACAACAATCGTTTGGCAGAGTTCGAAGGAATGGCATACTCGGACTAGAATGGATGATATGAACTACCTTGTTGATGACAACGCAAGGGATGATTTGCTTATCACCGGAAATGGATGGAACCCATGGTAGAATGGCACATTGGCGGTGCAAGCTGGGAACGATTGCAAATGCTGGCAATGATTCTGGTAACTGGGAGAAGCTTAACAGTAGAGGGTGAGTCCACTCTTGAAAAGTTATAACATAACCGGAGAAACTAGGAGCAATCCCTGTTAGTGCCGATGATAACACCTAGTGCTTGTGTGTGCTCTCAAGAACTTGAGCATTTCCATATACATCAAGGTTTTACCAATATCCGTGTCGAGGATCCTGGCAACACAACATGCTACCATGATGAATAGTGATGGATGATGCAGATGCAAAGGAAGATAACACCTTCTAGGATTTCACCTTAGCGAGGCCAAGGGGACGAAATCTGAACGATCGACCGAGAGACATTTAGCACTCCGCTTCTAATGTTCTCCTTGATGTGCTAGTGCAACCCATTTATTAAAATGGTTTGGTACATAGAACATCAAGTAAAAGGTCGGACTTCGGGAGCACAAGAATCCATAAGGAATATCTACGGAAGTAGAATCTTACGAAATCCTTATGGAGAGGTGGCCAACTTCCTCAATCAAGATACTATAATAATAGGTCTTCTGGTTGGGTGTGTTGGCCACGACATCCACTCTACCGGTTACCGAGAGACCAATATTATAGCTCTTGGGAAACGTTCCAACCATCACATCTGCCCGAGATTCAGATCTGGTTGGTGGCAGGATATTCCAGACTCATCGAGTCTAGGAAGAAAAATGAAGGTTTGCAACACAAATCGACGAGATGACGTTGCGAGATTCTCAAGGGATGAACTACGATAGCAAGCTCCAAAACATAAGCTGGTTCTGCTACAACATGTGAACACACTGTCCCAGACAAGCATGACCACATAGTAGTCTTAGAATAAAACACTACTGAGTTCTGAGTAGGAACCATCATTGCGGAGAGCGAAGTCATGCGCATGTACCTTTGGGTCCTTAAGGAATAGCACTTAAGAACTTCTTTTCCTTGAACAAATCAATCAGTGGCTTGGTGTGCTAGGGATTCATATAGAATGAAGGTTGCAAGTCTCCAGACCAAAGAATACTTCGCACGTATGCATGACTGACTTGGGATGATTCCAGAGGAAGCGAAACAAACTTTCTCAAGTTCACGGCGGCAACTTGCATCATATGCACGTGAACTAGAGGAAGTCACTTCTTCCATCAAAACATAAACTTCATGAGCTAACACGAGGAAGATGCTTTCAAAAGTTTCCAATGCTAACTTAGATGTTCAACCAAATCATGGAGGAGATAAGGATGTTGTCGATGGGCTCAACAACAAACCATCTAGGCTTCCATATAGATGGAATTCCACAATTAAGTGAACACGGTGATAGCATTGGTCAGACCAAAAGATGTAATGGTGTATGCTCGAGGAATCAACCACGAGTAAGACAACATTACGAACATCGTTGGTTCTGATTTGATTTGATGATAGCCCATAGTCAAATCAAAGATTGGTAAGATAATAGATCCAACATATGATCACGGGGGTCAATCAATGAAGATATCATCTTTCTTTAACACACACACACACACACACACACCAAGATATCCCTTAATGATGAACTAAGTTAGACAAAGCTTTTATCTTCCAACTCTCCAAGTTGTTGTTTAGCTCAACCAACTATCTCAGGGGTATCCAACACAGATTCTTGGAGAATGGGTGGTTTGGAGGAAAACCAACATGATCACGAACTCAACATAGCGGTCAGGTGACAACCTGGTAATACATCCGAGAAGATATCCGGAACATCACGAACCACCGATATGTTACTAAGCTCGAGAACGATCTTGCTTTTCAGAGCAAGACGATATGACCGAATAAGCAAGGACTGACACTATCCTAACTCATTGATCGAAAAGTACACCGGGAATAAGGACTGGGTAGCACGATCAACCTTAGGATGGTGATTCAATAACCAACACGCTAAGGATGAAATTATTGTCCTTTAACTACCAAGCAACGGAGTTGCTAGGAGTATAGATTTCACACATCATAGTTCACCTGTCGGCATTCCGGTTGTGACAACACGGAACCGAGGAATGAGCAATGATGGCGAGAAGTATCACTGCGTTAAGAATTCGTGAGAGATGGTGCAATTCTCATGACAATTCTGACATAAAGGGGGTAATACTCCGAGGTAGAACAGAACAAAAGCTGGATTGGCATTTTGATCTGCGGAATACAACTACTTTGACCAATCCAAGAAATGGATAAGGTACTGGAGTTTGTTTCTCCTAGTCATTCCGGAATAGAATGGCTTGACGGACCACAAGAATAATAGGCATTGATAACACGAATGCACAACTAGTCCTGACTATCAATTGATAGACGAAGGTCAGAAGACAACTAAAGATGGACAACTCAAAGGAACATATGATTTTCTGAGTTATGGATGCATGGTTTAGCATGTTGAACAAGTTCAACATATTTCTTCCGGATAACCCATGCAGAAGAAGAAGGACTGGCAGAATCACAATTTGGATGGAGAATTCGTCAAGAGCACTCTGGTTGTGATCTTTTGGTTCAAGAGAACTTCTGCCATAAGCAGTTCATGGTATTTGGAAGAATGAAATACCACGGACCTCGAGGACTAATGCAAAGGTTACTAATAACCTAAAGGAACGAGCAAACACTATCAACATGAGGTAAGTAGGATGAATCTCGGGTCCAAGAACCCAGGAATAGAATACCTACTAACTAAATGGCATCACGGGATGCTTTCGAGAATAATGGCCAGAATCATCACACTGGGGATGCAAGCATTGCTAGATTACTAAGTGGTCCTCTAAGACACCTAGGGTCATAATAATAACTCCAACATATATGTCAAGGCAACAGAGTACCTCAACTCAACAATTAGTGTGGTTAATCCGGCCCAAAGGAACATCGAGAACGGACGGAAAGGATTTGCAAATGCATCAGACTATTTAGGAACCTAGGATGACTCGGACAGCATAACGGCTGTAAATGCTCAAAAAGATTTAAGACATCCTGCAAAATGGTGGCGTAACCACTCGATCATCATAATATCAAGAATTTGAGGCCAGCTATGGATACACGGAAGTAGTAGAGACTGAACTAAGGCTTGAAACCAACAATCCTATAAGTCTACGGATTAGTAACACGTGATCCTGATAGATAGACGAGAAGCCTAGTTCTTAATTCCCGTAGAAAAGAAAATGTTGACTCAGATCAGAAGGGCATAAGGTATAAGGAGTAAAAAGAGCCTTACGTTCCCTCCCACAATCAATTCCCTTATATAACTAAAGCATTTCTAGACACAACTTCGACCAGTTTGGCTTGGTAATCCTACAGGCAGTCAGGCTCTGATACCAAAGCTGTCAGGACCCCGATTCTAAGTCACACCGATCTAGCCTGTAACACCTCATATCACTTTGCGGCCTCACGCACGGTATTCCCACGGGTGTCGCCTTACCATGGCCCGGGACCGTTTGCGCCTTTTGGCTCACGTATATGATAATGTCGCTAGCATCCATATGACAGAGAACCCGGGCCGACATGACTAGTCGTGAACCCAAAGTGGCACTAACTTCGGGGACAGGCATACGTGAATCAACATCGAGCATGTCGGTCAGCAGCGTGCGAATCCGGGCTGTAGCACTGGGCTAACAGGACTCCGGGAACCCGGGCTGTAGCAGGCTAGGCAGGACTCCGGATGTCACCGCGTGACATTTCCCCGAAGGGACAGACACAGGAACGAAGTGAATCACATGCCGGCCAATCAGGTGTCCGGAGCAGTAGTGCTGGGCTAGCAGGACTCCGGTGAACCGGGCTGTAGCGGACTACTATGGCTCATGGAAGCACAAGACTACATTTCCCCATAAGAGAGGCTACCAAGGATAAACAACTAGGTTGTCGGATCCCACACATACCAAGCATTTCAATCATACACGCAATATGCTCGATATGTGTAAATACAACATGGCATCACAACATAACTCTAGACTCAAGTACTTATTCATTAGGCTCCGAGGAGCAAGATATTACAAACATGGGTCTCATGACCCAACATTCAGAGCATACAAGTCAAAGCACATGCGGAAGCTTAACATGTCTGAGTACAGACATCTACAAATGAAAAAGGCTGAGAAGCCTGACTATCTACTAGATCCTGCCGAGGGCACAAGATCGTAGCTGAGGTATCAAGCTAAACGTCGAAGTCCACATGGAACTACTAGCGAGACTGACGTCTCTTTGCAAAACATAAAATAAGCAAACGTGAGTACAAATGTACCCTGCAAGACTTACATCAGAACTAGCTACATATGCATCGGTATCAACAAAGGGGGTGGTGGAGTTTAACTGCAGCAAGCCAGCTTTGACTCGGTGGCTATCCTAAACTACGACTGCAAGTAACTCTTTTGAGGTGGCGCACACGAGTCCACATATTCACCATATCAATACACCACTATGGATCTGCTCCCGTCTCCCTACCGAGAACGCCATCCATAGCACTCACGCTTATCTTGCGCATTTTAGAGTATCCACTTTCACTTGTCTATGAACTGTTATAGGCAACCCAAAAGTCCTTTACCGCGGACACGGCTATTCGAATAGATCATATTAACCCTGCAGGGGTGTACTTCGTCACACACGCTCTCACCACTTACCGCCGTTTACACGACATGTACTCGGCAACCTTCAAGCGGAAGCCCAACGTGGGTGTCGGCCACAGCCTACCTAAACACTCAAGTCTCTAGTCCAGGTTTATCTCCTATTCAGGTTCCATCCGCAGGGAGTCCGGCCGAGGTTTCCACATACGGCCCCGAACGATGTGTACTGGGTTCCGCAACACCAAACGGGCGCCCGGCATACCCAGCCACGTGCCTACCGCATCACAGCCCACCCCTCGGGTCAGCGCTGCCCACGGCCTCCAGCATACTACAAACACCAGAAACTACTTGCAACTCCTGGACTGAGGACGAGGGTGATTAAGAAGCCGAGAGGGTCCATTGGTTTCGGGCCCAATGCGTGGTAGTAACTGTTTCATGGATCACAAACACATAAATCAGTTCCTGAGGACGGCTTCAATGAGACAACCCACCATGTACTCCTACATGGCCTCTCACCGCTACCTTTACCAAATCGTGTTCACACACTTAGCTCTCAACAGTAGGACATGTTCACACACCTCCGATTCATCCCCGATGAATCAGACCTGACTCAACTCTAAGCAGTAGCAGGCATGACAAACAAGCAGGAATGAGTAGGCACATCAGGGCTCCAAACAACTCCTACTCATGCTAGTGGGTTTCATCTATTTACTGTGGCAATGACAGGTCATGCAGAGGATAAGGGTTCAACTACCGCAGCATGAACAGTTGCATCGTTGTTGTCCTAATGCAGTAAAAGTAGAGCAGGAGCGAGAGAGTGGGTTTGTATCGGAATGAACAAGGGGGTTCTGCTTGCCTGATGGAGTGGTAGTAGGATACTGCCCTTCAGTCGGATAATCGTGGGTATCCTCGGAGGAAGAACCTACCACGAAAGATATGTCGAACACAATCAACACATGACGATATGCAACAATATGATGCATGCTATGACATGGCAATATGAATGTGTTTTGGGCAAATGCAAGCTAGAACAGATTGAGATGAGTCCATTTGAACCAAAGATTCAAATGCATACCCATGTTATGAAGTCATAAAGGTGTATTAACTTGTTTCACCTAAACAGCAAGGTTAGGTTGCTCTAACATGAATGAAACCATTACAGATGGATAGATTGGATTTTTCTGATCATTTTTCATATATAATTTGTTTCATTTGGAGTTATGGTTGAATTTCTATGAATTTTTGAAGTTTGTAGTATTTTCTGGAATTTCCTGAATAAATTTAAATCCAGAAAATGCTTTACTGCGTCAGCATGACATAGGTGTGACGTCAGTAGGTCAACTGGGTCGGCCAGGTCAAACCTGACCTGTGGGACCCATACGTCAGTGTCTCAGGCTGGTTTGGGTGGATGATAGGTGGGACCGGTCAACGTTGACTTGACCAAAGTCAAAGCTGACATGTGGGGTCCCCCCAGATTAGTACTAATCTAAACAGGACATTAGGCTATCCTAAACGGGCACGGGGCCCACATGGCAGTGGCTCTAGGAGTGTTTAGCAGGGTCATTAGAGCTAACTAAAACAGCGCCATGTCATCACGCCAGAGATCTGCCGGCGGCGACCACGGAACACGGCGGAGGCACGCCGGAGTTGCTCGGGCTCGCACTACATCTGGATGTTTGCGGCGGGGTTTGGCTCTACGGAGAGCTGGCGTTCGCGCGCATCTGCTAGGGCAGACGGGAGGGGCTGGGACGACCCAAGCTTGCCGGAAGCAAGCTCGCGGCGGCGGACGGATTTCGGGTGTGCACGGGGTTGCGGCTACAGTGCAGGGAAGGCCTAACGGGCGGGTGATTCGAGCTCACGGAGACTCCCTGAGTGCGTTGACGTGCTCGGAGGCGAGCTTGCGCGGCCGTAGCCGCGGTGGCGGCATGGCCGGCGGCGAGGAGTTATCGGCTCCGGTGAAACTAGGGCTACGCGGCGCAAAAGAGGCGGGGAAGAGAGGGAAACGCTCGGGGGCTCACAGCGGTGCCGTAGGGATGGCCGGCGTGCTCGGGGAAGCCCTGTGGACGACGAATCGGCGGCGACGATCTCCGGTGCCCGACGGTGAACACGACGATGCCGGCGACGTTTTCGGGGCTTCTGGCGTCGGGAGGCTCGGTGAGGAGGAGGAGAGGAACGAGGCGGAGCTCGTGGGCAGCTCCAGGGGACGTGGGGGAGGCGGTGGTCATGGCTACGGCGAGCGGCGGTGGCGAACGCGCTCGGTGATGCTGCGGGAGAGAGCAGAGGAGGGGGAGGGGGTCCAGGGAGAGAGCGAGGGGGTCGAGAGGGAGTGTGTGGCACTCGGGGCTGGCTCCAGAAGCGGCGGAAGCAGGAGGTGGCACGGGCGCGTGCCGGCGTGCGGCGAACACACGCCTCGCGTCCTTCTGGCGCGAGGTGGGAGACGACTGGCAGATGGGCCTGGTGGGCTGCTACAGTGCCAGGACGGCCAGGTAAGCGCCAGGTATTCTCTCTCTCCCTCTTTTTGTTAATGTTTTTCTATTTTTCTGTAACTTCGGGGCTTTATTAAAAATACCAAAACGTTTTCAAAAATCCTGAAAATTAATTGTGGGCTCTGTTTGGATTATTCCTAACAGCCCTCACTTAAGTTCAGAATTAATTGAGCACTTAAAATAATATACAACATATAAATGCCCAATTGCAAAAAGCATATGATTTAAATCAGTGACCTTATGTGTCCTAGAAAATTGTGCACCATTTTTGTCAGAGGTCCTAGACCAAGGT
Source organism: Triticum aestivum (assembly GCF_018294505.1). NCBI lineage: Eukaryota > Viridiplantae > Streptophyta > Magnoliopsida > Poales > Poaceae > Triticum > Triticum aestivum. The sequence continues at coordinate 415,741,569 of NC_057805.1, read as the reverse complement.
AAAGATGATGAACATTTTAGAAGGGCATTTCAGGTTCATTGAGAGAATTATTTAGTAACCCTAGTTGGTTTAGGTGGTGCTGGGGGTTTTGGATCATCTTCATTTCAAGTTTCTGGAAAAGTGAACATGATGCATCAATCAAGTGCTAGCCTAGAGCAAGGTAGAGCTAGGGATGTGACATCTTTCCTCTCTGCCTTCATTTTCCTCAGCTTCTCCTTGTTGATAGGGCTCAATATCACTTCACGCAGATCATGGGATCCATCGTAAACTGCATTCTCCTCGTGCAGGTTTTTTCCACATGTTTTACAAACAAAACAAGTACTTTGTTCCCTACATATTCCCTTGGCATCATGTCATAATCCTTCTCAAAATCAATTGGCATCGGGTCATTAATGGTTTCCCCTCGTGGGCACCAGAGAATAAGCCTCATCTCATCATCTAGATACCCTAACTGCATAATTATCTATTAATTAGGATACCACGCTCCTTAGATTTGGAGCTTCCTGATGCCTTGAGGGCTGTGTGCTCGTTGGGCCCGCCTATAATGGTGTGGGTCATTGGTTGAGGATTCATGTTTGTTTATTATTATTATTGTTCTTTTTTCAGTTCTTCTTATTTTTTTTCCCTTTTTTCATTTTTATTCATGAACATTTTTTAAAATCCACAAATATTTATTAAAATTGAAAACATTTTTAAAGATTGTGGTATTTTTTAGATTTACAAAATTTATTTCAAATTTGCAATAGATTTTTTAAAATTAATGAATATTTTTAAATTTTCCAAGGTTCTTTTTAAACATGGTTTTTAATTTGAAACTTCTTAAAATTCCAAGATTTTTAAAATCCATGGACATCTTTTGAGTTAACAAACTTTAAAAAAATGATAGTAAGCTTTTTATAAGATAGCACTGGAGCGAGCACAAAAAGAAAGCTAAACGAGACATTGGGGGAGGGAGTTGAGTTGCGCGAGGGAGACCTTTGTGTGCCGACCCATGTGAATGTTATAGCAGCAATTTCAGTGTTTCAGCGTGAAACAAGAGCTCCCAAAGGTCTCACAAAGCGACCACCGACTAACACCGAGATTGAAAATACGCGAGGACACCACAACCACGCACCAAACAATTCCACCATTCTATGAGAATAAATACCGTCTCTAGTTGCACCTCAGCACGATTACGAACGGAAACAAACAACAACACAACATAATTAAAATCCAAGCCAACTCAAAACAATCGAAACAAAACAACCAGCCGCAATAACTTGCTAGAAAAAAAAAGGAGAATCCCACGAGTGAAGAACGGAATGGGAAAGTCCACGTTAGCGTTTAGCATAGTCTATTATGCAATTTTAAGCTATTTTTTTATGTTCAAAGTGTCAAACCAAGCAATTTCTTATCCAAATAGCATTTCAACACTGAAAATTAGGTGACTCCATACCTGCATTCAAAATTTAACCATGATCAGCGCATCCAGCATGATGAACCCACCAAAAAATGAGGACCACCCTGTAAAAAAGGATCACGAGGCGGCACAGGAGTACACTACAGTCTACAAATACACGGTGGAACGTGGAAGCTGAAAATTCAACCCCGCGGCCGCGACATCCATCCCTTGCGAAACAGCAAACGCCACACAGCACCACCACCTTCTTCTCGCTCGCCGCGCACCCACACACCCCAGCGCTACTCAACCATGTCGGTTTCGACGGGAAAATTCCCGGCGGTACCGGCGGCCGGCGGAGAAGACGGCAGCGACGCGGCGGCCGGAGGGTCGCCGTGCGGCCGTCGAACAAGATTCGCGGGCGCCGGAGAGGAGGCGCGCGCCAGGCGGGAGGCGGAGAAGGCGGAGCTGGAGAGGAAGATCGCGAGCACCAAGGAGGAGATCGCCGCCCTGGAGACGGCGCTCGCCGAGGTGGACGCCGCCGCCGGCCCCGAGCCCGCCAAGCCGTAGTTTCACAACTCCTGAACCGCCGGCGCGCGTTCGTCGGTCATCTCCGTGCGCTTCGCCGTTTTAATGGACTTCGTTGGAACTAGTGGTAGTAGCTGATGATTGTGATGCATCGATTGGCGGTGGCTTTGGGTACTTAATTTGATGCCTATTAATTATAATTGACATTTGGTGGGACGAATCAGCAACGAGCAGTGATCTACTACTACTAGTACTGAAAGTTATACTACTACTAGTCTGATCTTCGTGTGTCTGAACGTTGTTGCCAGGCGGCAGAAGTGCCTTGCCATTTTATTTTTATTTTTGAAAGGGTGCCTTGCCATTCTTTAGGCCCTGTTTGGTTCATAAGTTTTAGGACTTTTTCGAGTCCCAACTTATAAGTCCCAAGTCCCTAAAAAGTCCCTGCCTGTTTGGTTCCTGAGACTTAACATGGACTAAAAAAACATATTACAACTATAAGTTCCTATAAGACTCTCCTTGAGAGTCTTATTTCATAAGTCCCAAATGCCCACTTAAAGTCCCTGTAAGTCTCTCCTGTTTGATATAGATGAGACTTATACAGACTTTTTTAAATCCCTAAACCAATAAGTATCCGGAAACAAACACCCTCTTAGCAGCGGGGACTCGTCTCTTCGTGTGGAGCAGACTGGTCACAGGAGCAGCTGGAAAGTTGACGGGCCATTTAGGGCAAGTGAGTACTGCTTTAGCACATGCCAACCGCAGCAGCGGCAGCAGCTCGATCAGCTTTCTCCAGACTGTGAAAAAAAAAAGCCTGTAAAACCTCAGCGGGTTTAGCATTATTGAAGAAAAATAGTAGTGATTCGATTGCTCAGGCTTGTTTTGAAACTGGAACGCATGGTTCTTGACCGCATCAGTTTTGTAAATAAGAAACAGAGTCCGGTATGGGTTTTCATGCACCGAAACGGCGTGAGCGGGGCGGTCAAGGGCTCTGCTCAATCAAGGCTGCAACTTTGTGACGCCGGTGCCCGCGGCAAATTTAACAATTTTGATCTTTGAATGAAATCATTTCATAAAATGAACTGCTCTTAAAAAATTTCACTTAACTGACCTTTTTGAGTGGCGCCGAACACGAAGGCGTCACACTACACTGTGCAACGCCTCACAGATAGGCGCTACACGCCTGGCCAACGTCGCACCCCGGACTGCCTAAAAATTATTAAGTCAATGTGCAGCGCCTAAGAGGCCCACAACCACTAGTGCAACGCCTAGAGGCTAGGCGCTGCACAATGACTTAGTATTTTTTGGATCACATGGGTGCGACACTGGCCAGGCGTGTAGCGTCTATCTGTGAGGCGCTGCACAGTGTAGTGTGGCACCTTCGTGTCGGGCGTCACTGAAAAAGGTCAGCTGAGTGAATTTTTTTAGAGACAATTCATTTTGTGAAATGATTTCATCCACATGTCAAAATTGTTAAATTTGCCGGTGCCCGCCCGTTGGTCGCAACCCGTGTCGTGTCGATCCCGGAGGCCATATGTCACAAACGTTTGACCGGAAAGTAGGGAAGGATTGCTCAGACTAGCCAGGCCATGTGGAGATATTCTCCTACGATCTCTTTTGAAGCCCTTGTCCGATCTGACAAGACCTGTGTACTGGTGCCCCGGCCTTTTGTAGCTTTTCAATTCCGTCCATATGGAATCACACTCGTTTTTTTATTTCTTTATTTTGTGGGTTGAAAGTAATTAATTCCGCAGTAATAGAGTCGAGCGACAGAAGCTCCTCAATGCATATAGTGGTCCTAGTATATGAAATCACACTTTTCATAATGATAAGTGACATATTTTTCACCCAATATCTACTTAGGAACCTTGCAAAGAAAAAACATGCTAATACTCCTTCCATCCTAAAGTAAGTGTTGTTGATTTACTCCAAAGTTTTACCAAGTCGGCGACACTTATTTTAGAACGAAGGGAGTAGCTTATAATTAGTTTGTTTAAGAAAAAGAAGGATTCAATTTGGTTTTAAGCATATAGTACATTATAAGTTCTTTTACGAGCAACTCGCAAGAGCTATGACTTTTCGAGAGTTTGTTTTACCTTTTCTTTTTCTAAAAAAGAGGATAACCCACGGCCTCTACATCAAGCGATGCACATAACCATTTTTATTATATTATTCAACAAAGTTCTATAAAATAATACATGAATCCACCCAAACCCAACTTATTAATGAGCTCTCTATAAGCTTAATGATGTTCCGTGATCTCGCGCCAACACACACCAAGTTATCCAGTGGCCTGACAAGCCGTATGCCGGCTAGTCGGGAGCACCAACCAGTCTAGCATACCACAGCGCGCATCGCATGCGTACCCTCTACTCCGCTGCCGTCATCCTCCACTGTCCTATATTCAAGAGTGATCAATGCTTGACTTTGTCAGACCCTCCTGCTGTCGACACCACCTCGATGTCAGACATAGCCGCCCTCCTGTGCGCGCCCATCAACACGCGTCCAGCACCAAGACCCCACTACACCACGCCGTCGAGACCCGTTGTCGTCAATGCTGAAGATGCAATATCGCTCCACCTCTTGTCCCCTCTAGCCGGCACTGAGGGAGTCCTGGATTAAGGGGTCCTCGGGCGTCCGGGCTATGTGACGTGGGCCGGACTAATGGGCCATGAAGATACAAGACAAAAGACTTCTTCCCGTGTCCGGATGGGACTCTCCTTTGCGTGGAAGGCAAGCTTGGCGTTCGGATATGAAGATTCCTTTCTCTGTAAACCGACTTTGTACAACCCTAGGTCCCTCCGGTGTCTATATAAACCGGAGGGTTTAGTCCGTAGGGACAATCATAATCATACAGGCTAGACATCTAGGGTTTAGCCATTACGATCTCGAGGTAGATCAACTCTTGTAACCCCATACTCATCCAAGAAAATCAAGCAGGAAGTAGGGTATTACCTCTATCAAGAGGGCCCGAACCTGGGTAAACATCGTGTCCCTGTCTCCTGCTACCTTCGATCCTCAGACGCATAGTTCGGGACCCCCTACCCGAGATCCGCAGGTTTTGACACCGACATTGGTGCTTTCATTGAGAGTTACTCTGTGGCGTCGACAACAGGATTGATGGCTCGCCTTGTTATCAAGGACAGTATCACTTCCGGAGAAGCCCTGGCCTCAGGCCAAACCCTCCGGCTGGGCAGCTTTACCATGGCCGCCCGTTCGGCCTTTAAGCCGACGATGACTTCCCAAGTCATCGGAAATCGCCTCCATGTTGACCCCGAATACTCCAAACGGATGGATTCGGCGGATTTGTCGTCTTTAAACGAACTCCTGGATCGCATCGTCGCCCTGGGGTCGCTTCAGACTATGATTGGATTGGGCTTAAACCCGATCAGAGAGAAATCAAATCTCCGCCGGTCACCCATCACATAGCGGTCATAGAGGAGCAAAACAACGACTCTTCCCCTGTGTTGAAAACAACCTATGTTCGGATTTCCGAGCTCGAAAAGCCGGATACCCGTCTGCGGAGGGACACCCCCAGTCCTCCGAACTTAGAACCGGGCGTTGAGCCTAAAGAATCATTGGACATCCCAGAGCCACTAATAAACTCGGAAGTTTTTCAAACTCCGGAATCCACATTGGGTCGGGGTTCGAATTTAACGACCCCCACCCACCACAAGCAATATCCGCCAAGAAATTCCGGTCCCCCGGATATATGTGACCTCATGTACGTACGGCAGCAATCTCAGGAAACAGTCCAACACTTCTGGGCCAGATTCCTCCTTGTCAACGACAAGATTAAAGATTGTCGCGACGAGGACGCGATTTCAGTATTCTGCAATAATTGCACGGACGAAGGAATCCTTAACGCCCTCAAACGCCGTCGCGTACTACACTTCGCTGACTTGGCAACAATAGTACAGAAGTACTGCGCAATAGAAAGCGCCTGGAAAACTCAGACAGCTTGCTGGGAACCACCGGCCTCCATGCCACCTCCCGGGTGGGCAAAAAGGATTTACCCTCGTGGGGCACCCGACCCCGTAGGCAAGAAAATTAAACCCATTACGGGACGCGGAACCGTTCTGGAGGGATGGCTCGATAAGCCATGCAAGATAAACACGGCACCGGATTCCAAACCAACCCACAGCCTTAGAGCATGTTGGTGTTGGAAATATGCCCTAGAGGCAATAATAAAATGGTTATTATTATATTTCCTTGTTCATGATAATTGTCTATTGTTCATGCTATAATTGTATTAACCGGAGACCGTAATACATGTGTGAATACGTAGACCACAATATGTCCCTAGTAAGCCTCTAGTTGACTAGCTCGTTGATCAATAGATGGTTACGGTTTCCTGACCATGGACATTGGATGTCGTTGATAACGGGATCACATCATTACGAGAATGATGTGATGGACAAGACCCAATCCTAAGCATAGCACAAGATCGTGTAGTTCGTCTGGTAAAGCTTTTCTAATGTCAAGTATCATTTCCTTAGACCATAAGATTGTGCAACTCCCGGATACCGTAGGAATGCTTTGGGTGTGCCAAACGTCACAACGTAACTGGGTGGCTATAAAGGCACACTACGGGTATCTCCGAAAGTGTCTGTTGGGTTGGCACGAATCGAGACTGGGATTTGTCACTCCGTGTGACGCAGAGGTATCTCTGGGCCCACTCGGTAGGACATCATCATAATGAGCTCAATGTGACCAAAGAGTTGATCACGGGATGATGTGTTACGGAACGAGTAAAAGTGACTTGCCGGTAACGAGATTGAACGAGGTATTGGGATACCGACGATCGAATCTCGGGCAAGTAACGCACCGATTGACAAAGGGAATTGTATACAGGATTGATTGAATCCCCGACATCGTGGTTCATCCGATGAGATCATCGTGGAACATGTGGGAGCCAACATGGGTATCCAGATCCCGCTGTTGGTTATTGGCCAGAGAGCTGTGTCGGTCATGTCTGCATGATTCCCGAACCCGTAGGGTCTACACACTTAAGGTTCGGTGACGCTATAGTTGTTATGGGAATTAGTGTGCAGTTACCGAATGTTGTTCGGAGTCCTGGATGAGATCCCGGACGTCACGAGGAGTTCTGGAATGGTCTGGAGGTAAAGATTTATATATTGGAAGTCCTATTTTGGCCACCGGAAAATGTTCGGGATTTTTCGGTATTGTACCGGGAAGGTTCTGGAGTGGGGCCCACCTGCATGGGGGGCCCAGATGAACGTGGGTAGTGGGGGCAAGGCCCCACACCCCTGGTCAAGGCGCACCAAGATCCCCCCTTAGAAGGAATAAGATCATATCCCGAAGGGATAAGATCGAGATCCCTAAAAAGGGGGGATAACAATCGGTGGGGAAGGGAAATGATGGGATTTCTTTCCCCCACCTTTGCCAACGCCCCAATGGACTTGGAGGGCAAGAAACCAGCCCCCTCCACCCCTATATATAGTGGGGAGGCGCATGGGAGGCGCACCCCTTCCCTTGGCGCAGCCCTCTCCCTCCCCAACATCTCCTCCGTAGTAGTAGTGCTTGGCGAAGCCCTGCCGGAGAACTGCAAGCTCCACCACCACGCCGTCGTGCTGCCGGAGCTCTCCCTCAACTTCTCCTCTCCCCTTGCTGGACCAAGAAGGATGAGACGTCCCCGGGTTGTACGTGTGTTGAACGCGGAGGCGCCGTTGTTCGGCGCTTAGATCGGAATCAACCGCGATCTGAATCGCTACGAGTACGACTCCTTCATCCGCGTTCTTGTAACGCTTCCGCATCACGATTTTCAAGGGTATGAAGATGCACTCCCCTCTCTCTCGTTGCTAGTCTCTCCATAGATTGATCTTGGTGATGCGTAGAATTTTTTTAATTTCTGCAACGATCCCCAACAGTGGCATCATGAGCTAGGTCTATGCGTAGTTTCTATGCACGAGTAGAACACAAGTTGTTGTGGGCGTCGATTTTTTCAGTTTACTTGCCGTTACTAGTCTTATCTTGATTCGGCGGCATCGTGGGATGAAGCGGCCCGGACCGACCTTACACGTACACTTACGTGAGACAGGTTCCACCGACTGACATGCACTAGTTGCATAAGGTGGCTAGCGGGTGTTTGTCTCTCCCGCTTTAGTCGGATCGGATTCGATGAAAAGGGTCCTTATGAAGGGTAAATAGAAATTGGCATATCACGTTGTGGTTTTGGCGTAGGTAAGAAACGTTCTTGCTAGAAACCTATAGCAGCCACGTAAAAACTTGCAACAACAATTAGAGGACGTCTAACTTGTTCTTGCAGCATATGCCGTGTGATGTGATATGGCCAAAAGGATGTGATGAATGATATATGTGATGTATGAGATTGATCATGTTCTTGTAATAGGAATCACGACTTGCATGTCGATGAGTATGACAACCGGCAGGAGCCATAGGAGTTTTCTTAATTTGTTATATGACCTGCATGTCAATGAAAACGCCATGTAATTACTTTACTTTATTGCTAACCGTTAGCCATATTAGTAAAAGTAATAGTTGGCGAGAAACTTCATGAAGAGATGGAGATCATGGTGTCATGCCGGTGACGATGATGATCATGGCGCCCCGAAGATGGAGATCAAAAGGAGCAAAATGATATTGGCCATATCATGTCACTATTTGATTGCATGTGATGTTTATCATGTTTTACATCTTATTTGCTTAGAACGACGGTAGCATAAATAAGATGATCCCTCATAAAATTTCAAGAAAGTGTTCCCCCTAACTGTGCACCGTTGCGAAAGTTCGTTGTTTCGAAGCACCACGTGATGATCGGGTGTATAGATTCTAACGTTCGCATACAATGGGTGTAAGCCAGATTTACATATGCAAAACACTTAGGTTGACTTGACGAGCCTAGCATGTACAGACATGGCCTCGGAACACAAGAGACCGAAAGGTCGAACATGAGTCGTATAGTGGATACGATCAACATGAAGATGTTCACCGATGATGACTAGTCCGTCTCACGTGATGATCGGACACGGCCTAGTTGACTCGGATCATGTATCACTTAGATGACTAGAGGGATGTCTATCTGAGTGGGAGTTCATTAAATAATTTGATTAGATGAACTTAATTATCATGAACATAGTCAAAAGGTCTTTGCAAATTATGTCATAGCTCACGCTTTGGTTCTACTGTTTTAGATATGTTCCTAGTGAAAATTTAGTTGAGAGTTGACAGTAGCAATTATGTGGACTCGGTCCGTAAACTGAGGATTGTCCTCATTGCTGCGCAGAAGGATTATATCCTTAATGCACCGCTCAGTGTGCTGAACCTCGAGCGTCGGTTGTGGATGTTGCGAACATCTGACATACACGTTTTGATGACTACATGATAGTTCAGTGCGTAATGCTAAATGGTTTAGAATTGAGGCACCAAAGACGTTTTTGAAACATCGCAGAACATATGAGATGTTCCAAGGACTGAAATTGGGATTTCAGGCTAGTGCCCACGTCAAGAGGTATGAGACCTCTGACAAGTTTCTTAAGCCTGCAAACTAAGGAGAAAAGCTCAATCATTGAGCATGTGCTTAGATTGTATGAGTACTACAATCGCTTGAATCGAGTGGGAGTTAATCTTCCAGTTGAGATAGTGATGGTTCTCCAAAGTCACTACCAGCAAGCTACTAGAGCTCCGTGATGAACTATAACATATCAGGAATAGATATGATGATCCTTGAGCTATTCGCGACACCGCAAAAGTAGAAATCAAATAGGAGCATCAATTGTTGATGGTTAGTAAAACCACTATTTTCAAGAAGGGCAAGGGCAAGAAAGGGATACTTCATGAAACGGCAAATCAGTTGCTGCTCTAGTGAAGAAACCCAAGGTTGAACCCAAACCCGAGACAAAGTGCTTCTGAAATGAGGGGAACGGTCACTGAAGCAGAACTACCCTAGATACTTGGTAGATGAGAAGGCTGGCAAGGCCGATAGAAGTATATTGGATATACATTATAATGTGTACTTTACTAGTACTCCTAGTAGCACCAGGGTATTAAATACCGGTTCGGTTTCTAATGGTAGTAACTCAAAATAAAAAGCTACAGAATAAACGGAGACTAGCTGAAGGTGAGATGACGATATGTGTTGGAAGTGTTTCCAAGGTTGATGTGATCAAGCATCGCATGCTCCCTCTACCATCAAGATTGGTGTTAAACCCAAATAATTGTTATTTGGTGTTTCCGTTGAGCATAGACATGATTGGATTATGTTTATCGCAATACGGTTATTCATTTAAGGAGAATAATGGTTACTCTGTTTATTCGAATAATACCTTCAATGGTCTTGCACCTAAAATGAATGGTTCATTGAATCTCGATCGTAGTGATACACATGTTCATGCCAAAAGATATAAGATGGTAATGATAGTACCACATACTTGTGGCACTGCCATTTGAGTCATATTGGTATAAAACGCATGAAGAAGCTCCATGTTGATGGATCTTTGGACTCACTCGCTTTTTGAAAAGTTTGAGACATGCGAACCATGTCTATTGGTTTATACGCATGAAGAAACTCCATGCAGATGGATCGTTTGGACTCACTTGATTTTGAATCACTTGAGACATGCAAATCATACCACATGGGCAAGATGACTGAAAGGCCTCATTTTCAGTGAGATGAAACAAGAGAGCAACTTTTTGGAAGTAATACATTTGATGTGTGCAATCCAATGAGTGCTGAGGCACACAGTGAATATCATTATGCTCTTACTTCACAGATGATTTGAGTAGATTGTAAGTATATTTACTTGATGAAACACAAGTCTGAATTATTGAAAGGTTCAAGTAATTTCAGAGTGAAGTTGAAGATCGTCGTGACAAGAGGATAAAATGTCTATGATATGATCATAGAGATGAATATCTGAGTTACGTGTTTGGTACACAACAAAGACATTGTGGAAATTGTTTCACAACTAATGCCGCCTGGAACACCATACTGTGATGGTGTGTCCGAACATCATAGCTGCACCCTATTGGATGTGGTGCAAACCATGATGTCTCTTATCGAATTACCACTATCGTTTATGGGTTAGGCATTAGAGACAACCGCATTCACTTTAAATAGGGCACCACGTAATTCCGTTGAGACGACACCGTATGAACTATGGTTTAGAGAAACCTAAGCTGCCATTTATTAAAAGTTTGGGGCTGCGACGCTTATGTGAAAAGGGTTTAGCCTGATAAGCTCGAACCCAAAGCGGATAAATGCATCTTCATAGGACACCCAAAACAGTTGGGTATACCTCCTATTTCGGATCCGGAAGCAAAAGTGATTGTTTCTAGAAACGAGTCCTTTGTCGAGGAAAAGTTTCTCTCGAAAGATTGGGTGGGAGGATGGTGGAGACTTGATGAGGTTATTGAACCGTCACTTCAACCAGTCTGTAGTAGGGCACAAGAAGTTGTTCCTGTAGCGCCTACACCAATTGAAGTGGAAGCTGATGATAGTGATCATGAAACTTCGGATCAAGTCACTACCAAACCTCGTAGGTCGACAAGGATGCGTACTATTTCATAGTGGTATGTAATCCTGTCTTGGAGGTCATGTTGCTAGACAACAATGAACCTACGAGCTATGGAGAAACGATGGTGGGCCCGGATTCCAACGAATGGCTCGAGGCCATAAAATCCGAGAGAGGATCCATGTATAAAAACACAAAGTATAGACTTTGGAAGAACTACTTGATGGTCGTAAGGCTGTTGGGTGTAGATGGATTTTAAAAGGAAGACGGACAATGATGGTAAGTGTCACCATTAAGAAAGCTCGACTTGTCGTTAAGATGTTTTCCGACAAGTTCAAGGAGTTGACTGCAGTGAGACTTTCTCACTCATAGCGATGCTAAGAGTCTGTTGGAATTGTATTAGCAGTTACTGCATTATTTATGAAATCTTGCAGATAGGATGTCAAAACATTGTTTCCTCGACAATTTTCTTGAGGAAAGGTTGTATGTGATACAACCAGAAGGTTTTTGTCAATCCTAAAAGATGCTAGCAAGTATGCAAAGCTCCAGCAATCCTTCTAAGGACCGGAGTAAGCATCTCGGAGTTGGAATATACGCTTTGATGAGATGATCAAAGATTTTGGGTTTATACAAAGTTTATGAGAAACTTGTATTTCCAAAGAAGTGAGTGGGAGCACTATAGAATTTCTGATGAGTATATGTTGTTGACATATTGTTGATCAGAAATGATGCAGAATTTCTGGAAAGCATATAGGGTTATTTGAAAAGTGTTTTTCAATGGAAAACCTGGATTAAGCTACTTGAACATTGAGCATCAAGATCTATAAGGATAGATCAAAAAACGCTTAATAGTACTTTCAAATGAATACATACCGTGACAAGATTTTGAAGGAGTTCAAATAAGATCAGCAAAGAAGGAGTTCTTAGTTGTGTTATAAGGTGTGAGCATTGAGTGAGACTCAAGATCTGAGCACGGCAGAAGAGAGAGAAAGGACGAAGGTCGTCCCCTATGCTTTAGACGTAGGCTCTACAGTATGCTATGCTGTGTACCGCACCTGAAGTGTGCCTTGCCATGAGTCAATCAAGGGGTACAAGAGTGATCCAGGAATGGATCACATCACAGCGGTCAAACTTATCCCTAGTAACTAGTGGACTAAGGAATTTTCTCGATTATGGAGGTGGTAAAAGAGTTCGTCGTAAAGGGTTACGTCGATGCAAACTTTGACACTAATCTGGATGACTCTGAGTAGTAAACCGGATTCGTATAGTAGAGCAGTTATTTGGAATAGCTCCAAGTAGCGCATGGTAGCTGCATCTACAAGATGACATAGAGATTTGTAAAGCTCACACGGATCTGAAAGGTTCAGACCCGTTGACTAATAACCTCTCTCACGAGCGAGATATGATCAAACCCCATGGGTGTTGGATTCATTACAATCACATAGTGATGTGAACTAGATTATTGACTCTAGTGCAAGTGGGAGACTGTTGGAAATATGCCCTAGAGGCAATAATAAAATGGTTATTATTATATTTCCTTGTTCATGATAATTGTCTATTGTTCATGCTATAATTGTATTAACCGGAGACCGTAATACATGTGTGAATACGTAGACCAACATATGTCCCTAGTAAGCCTCTAGTTGACTAGCTCGTTGATCAATAGATGGTTACGGTTTCCTGACCATGGACATTGGATGTCGTTGATAACGGGATCACATCATTAGGAGAATGATGTGATGGACAAGACCCAATCCTAAGCATAGCACAAGATCGTGTAGTTCGTCTGCTAAAGCTTTTCTAATGTCAAGTATCATTTCCTTAGACCATGAGATTGTGCAACTCCCGGATACCGTAGGAATGCTTTGGGTGTGCCAAACGTCACAACGTAACTGGGTGGCTATAAAGGAACACTACGGGTATCTCCGAAAGTGTCTGTTGGGTTGGCACGAATCGAGACTGGGATTTGTCACTCCGTGTGACGGAGAGGTATCTCTGGGCCCACTCGGTAGGACATCATCATAATGAGATCAATGTGACCAAAGAGTTGATCACGGGATGATGTGTTACGGAACGAGTAAAAGTGACTTGCCGGTAACGAGATTGAACAAGGTATTGGGATACCGACGATCGAATCTCGGGCAAGTAACGTACCGATTGACAAAGGGAATTGTATACAGGATTGATTGAATCCCCGACATCGTGGTTCATCCGATGAGATCATCGTGGAACATGTGGGAGCCAACATGGGTATCCAGATCCCGCTGTTGGTTATTGGCCAGAGAGCTGTGTCGGTCATGTCTGCATGATTCCCGAACCCGCAGGGTCTACACACTTAAGGTTCGGTGACGCTAGAGTTGTTATGGGAATTAGTGTGCAGTTACCGAATGTTGTTTAGAGTCCCGTATGAGATCCCGGACGTCACGAGGAGTTCCGGAATGGTCCGGAGGTAAAGATTTATATATGGGAAGTCCTATTTTGGCCACCGGAAAATGTTCGGGATTTTTTGGTATTGTACCGGGAAGGTTCTAGAAGGTTCCGGAGTGGGGCCCACCTGCATGGGGGGACCCACATGAACGTGGGTAGTGGGGGCAAGGCCCCACACCCCTGGTCAAGGCGCACCAATATCCCCCCTTAGAAGGAATAAGATCATATCCCGAAGGGATAAGATCAAGATCCCTAAAAAAGGGGGATAACAATCGGTGGGGAAGGGAAATGATGGGATTTCTTTCCCCCACCTTTGCCAACGCCCCAATGGACTTGGAGGGCAAGAAACCAGCCCCCTCCACCCCTATATAGTGGGGAGGCGCATGGGAGCCGCACCCCTTCCCCTGGCGCAGCCCTCTTCCCCAACACCTCCTCCTCCTCCGTAGTGCTTGGCGAAGCCCTGCCGGAGAACGGCAAGCTCCACCACCACGCCGTCGTGCTGCCGGAGCTCTCCCTCAACTTCTCCTCTCCCCTTGCTGGATCAAGAAGGATTAGATGTCCCCGGGCTGTACGTGTGTTGAATGCGGAGGCGCCGTTGTTCGGCGCTTAGATCGGAATCAACCGCGATCTGAATCGCTACGAGTACGACTCCTTCATCCGCGTTCTTGTAACGCTTCCGCATCACGATCTTCAAGGGTATGAAGATGCACTCCCCTCTCTCTCGTTGCTAGTCTCTCCATAGATTGATCTTGGTGATGTGTAGAATTTTTTTAATTTCTGCAACGATCCTCAACAGTTGGATACTCTGGCAAGTTGCCAAGAGCGGCGAGGATATCCTCACCAAAAATACCTCGGAGCAGCACTCCCCGGAAGACGACGACCTCAGGGTATTGACGGTCTTCAAGACTTTCGCTTCAAACAATCGGTGCAAGAGGGCACTCCGTGACCTCGCCGAAGTCTGCCAAGTCGCCTTGGTCCTCCATCCAATTGTGGATGGCTTTCGGCTCACTAAAGCGCTCATGGACGGCGGCAGCGGGCTGAACCTCATCTACGAGGACACGCTCACTAAACCGCAAATAGTCAAAAGCCGCATCGAGCAAAGTAATACGACTTTTCGAGGAATCATTCCCAGTCGGGAAGCAAGATGCGCAGGACAAATTAACCTTGACATGGTATTCGGCACGCCAGAGAACTATCGGTCCGAAGAGATAACCTTCCAAGTGGCCCCTTTCAACACTGGGTATCACGCCCTGTTGGGGCGAGATGCATTCACACGCTTTCAAGCCATACCTCATTACGGGTATATGAAGCTCAAGATGCCCGGGCCCAACGGTATTATCACTCTCACTAGCGATCCAGACATAGCACTCCGCGCCGAAAATAAAATCGCATCCCTGGCCCTCGAGGCACTATCCGAGGTCCTTCCAGCCGAAGAATTAACCGCACAGCTCCACGGTGGATAGGGACGACGTAATCCTCGACAAGTGGCCCAAATCCACCTCCTTCAAACCAGCACACAAAATAGTCAAATTTCAAGTTAACCCGACGGACCCCAAGAAGACAGCTTCCATCGAGGCACAGCTGGACCCAACAGTCGACACCGCATTACGCGCGTTCCTACGTGAGAACTGGGACATATTCGCCTGGCACCCTTCTGATATGCCAGGAATCCTACGCAGATTGGCCGAACACAGCCTCAGTATATTGAAGGGATAGAAGCCGGCCAAGCAAGCACTGCGGCGTTTTTCCAAACCCAAACGACAAACTATGGGGGAGGAGCTAGCCAAGTTAATTGAGGCCGGGTTCATCAAAGAAATAAAACACCCAGACTGGCTAGCAAACCTGGTGATGGTACCAAAGAAGGATAAATCATGGCGCATGTGCGTCGATTTCAAAGACCTCAACAAAGCTTGCCCTAAGGATCCCTTCCCCCTCCCCCGCATCGATCAGATCATTGATGCTACTGCAAGACACGACTCACCGTGTTTCCTCGACGCATACTCCGGATACCATCAAATCAAGATGAAAGAGTCTGATCAAGCCGCAACGGCATTCATTACCCCATACGGCCCTTTCTGCTTCAACACTATGCCCTTCGGGCTGAAAACGCTGGCGCCACCTACCAACGCATGATTCAAACATGCCTGGAGAAACAAATCGGCAAGACGGTCGAAGCATATGTGGATGACGTCGTCATCAAAACTAAGCACGTCGAGTCACTAATAGACGACCTGCGGCTCCCATTCGACAACCTCCGTACATATGACATCAAGCTCAATCCGGAAAAGTGTGTCTTCGGCGTCCCCGCCGGAAAACTATTGGGCTTCATCGTTTCCAATAGAGGAATTGAGGCAAACCCGGCCAAAATCCGAGCTTTGTCACAATTGGCTACACCAACAAACCTCAAACAAGTCCAAAAACTAGCCGGATGCGTGGCAGCTTTAAGCCGCTTTATCTCCAGATTTGGAGAAAAGGCACTGCCACTATATCGCCTGCTTCGACGCACCGACCACTTCGAGTGGACGGACGCGGCAACGGCCGGACAGGAAGAAATAAAAGCTCTTTTAGCGAGCAACCCAATCCTGGCCGCACCGAACATCGGCGAACCTATGTTATTATACATCTCCGGAACACACCAAGTGGTGAGTGCGGTGCTCGCGGTCGAACGAGAAGAGGACGGATATAAATTCCCACTTCAGAAACCGGTATACTATGTATCCATTGTCCTCACACCATGCAAATCCCGGTACCCTCATTACCAAAAGATAGCGTACGCGGTCTTCATGGCATCCTGGAAGCTACGACACTACTTTCAAGAGTGCTCGATCATGGTGGCTTCCGAAGTACCATTCAATGACATTATAAACAACCACGATGCTACAGGTCGGATTGCCAAGTGGGCCATTGAGCTCTTGCCATTCGATATAACATACAAACCACGCCGAGCCATTAAATCCCAAGTATTGGCCGACTTCGTCGCCGAATGGACAGAGGCCAAACTCCCTAAAGAGTACGACACATATTCCAACTGGGTCATGCACTTCGATGGCTCTAAAATGCTGGCTGGTTTAGGAGCGGGCGTGGTCTTAACGTCCCCCACAGGAGACACGGTCCAGTACGTACTCCAAATATTATACACAGATTCCAATAACACAGCCGAATACGAGGCCTTATTGCACGGTCTTCGGATGGCTGTCTCCATGGGCATACAACGCCTAGAGGTGCGCGGGGATTCAAATCTCGCAATATCCCAAATAGACGGAGACTTCGACGCCAAAGATCCGAAGATGGCTGCCTATCGTAACGCCGTACTCAAAATATCAGCCCGATTCGAGGGTCTCGAGTTTCATCATGTGGCTTGAGAAAGTAATCAAGCGGCGGATGTCCTTGCTCGCATGGACGCCAAGCATGACCCCATCCCGCCTAACATCTTTTTGGAAAGGCTCTTCAAGCCATCTGTGGTGTGGCAGGATGAGAGCGACAACACTAGTCCGGATCTGATTATACCCCCAGATTCCGAACACAATACCGATATCATCGGGGGCTCAGCCACCGAAATAACACCATCGACCCATCTAATAATGGCAGTAATTGCCCAATGGACCGAACCCTTCTTGGCCTACCTTAATAGGCGAGAACTCCCGAAGGATCAGAATGAGGCTCGATGCATCGTTCGGCGGTCAAAAGCCTACAAGGTCCATGAAGGAGAGCTCTACAAGAAGAGCGCTACTGGAATACTTCAAAGATGTATCTCCGAAGAAGAAAGACGGCAGCTCCTGGCCGAAATCCATGCTGGTCTCGATGGTCACCACGCCGCGGCTCGGGCTCTTGTAAGTAAAGCCTTTCGTACCGGTTTCTTCTGGTCGACGGCCCGAGCAGATACACAGGGCCTTGTCCAACGTTGTGTGGGATGCCAGCTTTTCGCCAATCAAAGCCATATGCCGCCTACCGCCATACAAACAATCCCCATTACTTGGCCTTTCGCGGTCTGGGGGCTTGATATGGTCGGACCCCTTAAAGGGGGAAGCCATAAGAAAAAATATCTGCTGGTCATGGTAGATAAATTCACTAAGTGGATAGAGGCCAAACCAGTTAAAACGGCCGAAGCCGGACCAGTGATAGACTTCATATCCGGTGTTGTACACCGTTACGGTGGCCCACGCAGCATAATCACAGACAACGGCTCCAACTTTACGGCCGACGAAGTGAAAACCTGGTGTGGTAAACTGGGCATCAAGCTCGATTACGCCTCCGTCTATCACCCCCAAACAAACGGCCAAGTGAACGAGCTAACGGTCTTATCATGAGAGGCATTAAGCCTAGACTAGTTTGGTCTTTAAAAGAATCAGACAAACACTGGGTCGAGGAGCTCGACTCTGTACTCTGGGGGCTGCGGACCACTCCCAATCGCACTACCGGCTACACACCATTCTTCATGGTGTACGCCGCGGAGGTTGTTTTGCCCTACAACATCATTTATGACTCACCTCGAGTGCGCATGTACGAAGAGAGAGAAGCCGAGCTGGATCGGCAGGACAGTCTAGATGCCCTGGAGGAGGAGCGTGACATTGCAAAAGCCCGTTCCGCATTCTATCAATAGCAAGCTCGCAGATACCAGAGCAGGGAAGTGCGGGCCAAGACTTATAATGTTGGTGAATTTGTTCTACGCTTGCCAGAAAAGAAAAAGGAAAAATTCAAGCCCAAGTGGGAAGGTCCCTTCATTATAGATGAACTTCTCACTAGAGGCGCGTACCGCCTGTGTGATGCATTGGATATTCGCTTAGAGCCGAACCCATGGAATGCTGCCAGACTCCGAAGATTCTACGCCTAGAGCCGGACTCTTTGTTCATTTTCTTTATTCTCCTTTTTCCATTTTCTCTCTTTAAGTTTTTCTTTAGCTTTACAGCTCTTTTGCGGCTAGACCGCACACTTATGAGGTACACATCCTTAAATGTATACGCCCATAATACCTGGGGGCTTCTTTTACAGAAGCTTATTATCCTTATCCAAGCATCAAGCTCACCACATATGTGTCCTTTTCTCATATATACCTTTTCTTCGCCATTATATGCACCTTTATGACTTAAGTTTTTGCAAGCTGGGTTGCCTGGCTCCTGTGCTTATGCCCTACGTTCCCGTTTGTTTGGCTAGGGCATAAAGGGAGCACCTCTGCGATTGTTATAGCCGGGTCATCCGGACTTGTACCTCAGACTGGGTGAAGCCGAAAGCTAGCGTTCTTAAGGGAATAATCGATCGGCAGACCAAAGACGTTTTACCCTGGTTGCACTATGAACCCCCAGATATTATGTATACTGTGATTTTTTTTCGAATCACAGTTTGGGCATGCATACTAACGCATGCTCACCCAGGGAAAGGAACCCTTAACGACAATATTCTCTCTGGAAGATGTTTCTTACAATCAATAAGTAATATAACATAGCTAGCCGAATACAACTTGTCTGTTCAAGCAACTATGACCCCTACGCCTGGTTTCCACGCATGCCCCGGTATTTATTGCTGGTCGGGTATTCGGAAACACTCCGCACCTTCGGGTCCGGAGGTCGAAGCGAAAATGTCTGCCATGACAATCATTTTACAATTCGGCTAGGGGCAAATTTGTCACTTGAAGTACATAGTCACTTGGACTGAAAAGCTTCTTCTTCTATACCGTCTAACAGGCTGTCTAGCTTACAATCCTGTTGTGAAAACTTGGTGGCTATCTTTACTTAGTCATATACCAAGCTCACTGGAATCTCTTGTCCATCTGATCCTACAGGTCCGACCCGGGCCATATGATTCGGATCAAGTCCGGTGTACCGCATTTTCACCATGGCCCAGGCCTCTCGCGCGCCTTCCCGGCAAGCCGATATCTTCCATAATCTAAAGCGGCGCCGAGCTCCCTTGAATAGCTTCACAAGATCCTCCATACTTCCTGGAGGGGATGCGGATGGCCATAAAACCTGGGCAACACTCCGCATCGCTTTCCGAGCTTGCTCGTACACTTGGGACAACTCTTGCAGCAGATCGCCTTGAGATCCAGACATTTCCTCTTCGGGCCGGCCAGTCAGCATACCTATAGACATAAATATGTTAACTCATTTCTTTACCGCACTACACGAAGGTAAGTTCAAAAGCATACCGAATATGCCGCCCCGTAGCCTCCTATTCTCTTTTACAGCGTCCGCTAGCTGGGCTCGCACGTCTTTTAGCTCTTCGCCTAGCAGGGTGTTGGAATCCTGCAGCTTGTTCTTATCATCCCTGGTCCGTGTCAACACACGTTCGCCAGCGGCCAGTTGCTTTTCGGCCTGATGTTTACCCGCCAGCGCGACCTTTAGTTCTTCTTTTAGTTGATCTAACGATCCTGCCACGGGAAATACAACAGTGTCACGTTATTGGTATATGATTATATTTTTCTGGATGGAGGAGAACATTATCAGGCGGCGCCTCCTTGGATTTCTGCAGTTCGGCGGTAGCAACAGCTAGCTGGGCCCGACACTCTTCCAGCTCATGAGACAGCATGTTGTTTTTCTCTGTGAGTGCCTGATTACACAATGATCCTTAAATCAGTTGCTTCAACTGCTTCAAGTCTCGGGGGCTACTGGTATATGATTACCAGATCTGTACAATGCGTACTTACCCTCATATCTTTCAAATGCTGGTCAGTGGCTCTGGCAAGCCCATCCCGAGCAGCTCGGATGTACGCATCAGCCGAGCCGAAGGCATTGAACGCTTCTTTAGTAAGGCTGGGGTCGCGAAGAGCGGCCCTTCGTCGCCGATGATTCATGGCGCTCTCTACTTTAGAGTTCGTGACGGATACATTATCTGAATTCTTTGAAGGAGGACAATCCGGCATCGCTCCCGTGTCAGCCCCCACCCTAGAGGCAGGGTCTGGAACCTGATTGGTGGAGGCGCGACCGGCAAGATCCCTGGACATAGTCCGGCGAACACTCTTCCTGATGAAATACAACAGACAATGTCACAGTTCGATGTGGCTGCCAGGGGGTATATTCAAAGCCATACCTCTTTGATGAAGGATCGGCTGTGTTTTCATTTGTCTTCCTCTTCGAAGACCCGCCCGGCGTAGGCGCCGCTCTCTTATGAGACGCCTCTGGTGCAGCATGACGCGTCGAGCGCCTACCCTTTGGAGCACGAGACAGTGCGATGGGTGAGGGATAATGAGGAAGTTCTTTTGGAGGAGATGTCTCCTGACTACTTACATATGAGGTAGGAAGGAGGCCAGGATAATCGGCCATAATGGCCACTTCTGTGCCATCATAGCTCGCCTGGTAGAAGACTCCCTCCTTGAGCTCTACAAATATGTCTGGATCCTCTTCGAATCCGGGATCAAGGTCCCGGTTATGGTCCTCCGGCTGTGGGGCGGGGCTATGGATCCCCGCAACAACCTTTCGCCATTCCTGTTAAAAATGGACGGGTTAATGTCAATTAAACACGACCTAGGGAGAAGATTGAGTAAGGTGGTGGGATTAAAACTCACCCAGTTAGGGGATTGTACATGGAAAACCCCTCTCGGCGCTTAAGACGAGTGAAATGCTCTTTCTCCCCTTTGTACAGATCGACCAATATTGTGGCCAGGGCGCAGGGGTGTCCGGACCCTTTCGTCCGCAGCGTGAGGCGTCATCTTCCCCATTGTAGTGCCACATAGGGAGCCCTCTGAATTGGAGTGGCTGGACGCCTCGCACTATGGAAGTCGCCATTACCTCGATTATTGATAATCCATACTGGGCAAGTGTCCTTATTTTACCTATTAATTGTTGAACTTCCGCGCTATCTTCCTCCTCGAGGCTTCGAGGGCGCCAGCTATGGCGTTTCCTCAATGGAGCGCTAGAAAACTCGGGAAGGCCCATTCGGATTGGGTCGGGGAGAGCGACATCTTCAATATAAAACCATTCCGGGGGCCACTCTTCGGACGCCTTCTTCAGCGTGCCGGACAGGTATCCAGTCCCGCTACGCGCCATATCTCGGCACCGCCCACCTCAAATACAGATCCTTTTTGGGAGCAAGGGACGAGGCAGAATAGCTTCCTCCATAACTCAAAATGGTCCTCGCAGCCCAGGAATAGCTCGCAAAGTGCGACGAAACCCGCGATGTGCAGAATTGAGGTTGGCGTAAGATTGTGCAGTTGGAGGCCGTAGTACTCCAGGAGACCTCGGAGGAATGGGTGGATTGGAAATCCAACGCCTCTTAATAAAAAAGAGATGAAGCACACTCGTTTCCCCTGGTTGGATTGGGGAAATTTTCCGCTAGGGCTTCGCCAGTAAAAGAAGTTAATCCCGCCCGAACGGGGACTAGATCCGCGGGGGGAAGGAATCCCTGTGTTTGAAGCTTGACCAGCTGGTCGTGGGATACTGAACATCTCTCCCAATCGCCTTTTTCGGAGCCATGAGGGCGGGACGAAGAACTGGGAGCGCTAGCCATGTTTGAATGGTTTCTCCTAGGGAGCTCTAAGGATTTTCCCCCTGGTGTGGAATGGAATCTGAGATCCGATCTCTTTAAATAGACACCTTTTTTATGGCCAGGGTGTTATATGCAAAAAATACTCTGACCTTTTGTATTCGCTCGACACGTGGAAGCAGAAGCGATAAAGGCGCAGAAGCCGAAGGGTATGACACTAAATGAGAAGCCGAGTATAATTCTTCAGGTCAGATGCTTTGAAGTGTTCGGAGGAGGAACCCGCCTTGCAATGCCGAAGACAATCTACGTGCCGGACACATCGTCATTGAAGCCTGGTTCGGGGGCTATTGAGGGAGTCCTGGATTAAGGGGTCCTCGGGCGTCCGGGCTATGTGACGTGGGCCGGACTAATGGGCCATGAAGATGCAAGATAGAAGACTTCTTCCCGTGTCCGGATGGGACTCTCCTTTGCGTGGAAGGCAAGCTTGGTGTTTGGATATGAAGATTCCTTTCTCTGTAAGCCGACTTTGTACAACCCTAGGTCCCTCCGGTGTCTATATAAACCGGAGGGTTTAGTCCATAGGGACAATCATAATCATACATGCTAGACATCTAGGGTTTAGCCATCACGATCTCGAGGTAGATCAACTCTTGTAACCCCATACTCATCCAAGAAAATCAAGCAGGAAGTAGGGTATTACCTCTATCAAGAGGGCTCGAACCTGGGTAAACATTGTGTCCCTGTCTCCTGTTACCTTCAAACCTCAGACGCACAGTTCGGGACCCCCTACCCGAGATCCGTCGGTTTTGACACCGACAGACACGTGCTCCAAAAACGATGCCCTAATGATGGAGCATGATGCTTCTAAATGTGTTAGATCATTTAGTGTAAGAGAAAATTGAGCGTTGTACGAACTTGTGATGGCAAAATAATAAAGGCGACAGACTGCATAATAAAGGTTGCTATCATCAGGGGCAATATAATGTGACGTTCTTTTGCACTAAGAGATTGAGCATACAAACAAATAAGCGCATGACAACCTCTGTTTCCCTCTGCGAAGGGTCTATCATTTACTTTTATGAAGAGTCAAAGTACTTCTCTCTATTCCTTTTTATTTTTCTCTTTTGGCAAGCACCACATGGTGAAGAAAGATCTGGGCACATATATCCAGCTGGGTATGGGTGGGCATGAGTTATTATTGTTGACATCACCCTTGAAGTGAGTATGTTGGGAGGTGAAACTATAAGCCCCTATCTTTCTATGTGTCTGGTTGGAACTTTTTGCTCGTGTATGCGGTGAGTGTTAGCAGTTATAGAAGACTATATGATGGTTGAGTATGTGGACTTGCCAAAAGAATCCGATACGTGACCCTTCCTGAAAAGATGATGAATTATAGTTGCAAAGTTGACTGAGAACATAGTTTGTTGGTTTTCAATAGAGTTTATGCTTTATACTTCAATGTTGTGATGAATTGTTACTTGTTCATTAGAAGTTATGGTAAAATTTATATGATAAAGTTTTATGTTAAAGTTTGTTGCTGTTATAATAATACACATGATGCTTCTATGTCCGTATTTTGTTTTTATCAACACCTCTCTATCTAAGCATGTGGACATGTTTTCGATTTTGGTTTTCGCTTGAGGACAAGCGAGGTCTAAGCTTGGGGGAGTTGATACGTCCATTTTGCATCATGTTTTCCTACTGTTATTTATAATGTTTTTATGCATAATAATGCTTTATGGAGTAATTCTAATGCCTTTTCTCTCATAATATGCAAGGTTCACACAAGGAGGGAGAATACCGGCAGCTGGAATTCTAGACCTAAAAAAGCTACGTCAGGCACCTATTCTGCACAACTCCAAATGAGCTGAAACTTCACGGAGATTTTTTATGGAATATATATAAATTATTGGAGCAAATAACTACCAGAGGGGGCCCACCAGGTGGGCACAACCCACCTGGGCGCGCCCTGGTGGGTTGTTCCCTCCTCGGCCTACCTCCGGTGCCCATCTTCTGGTATATAGGTCATTTTGACCTAGAAAAAAAATGAGGGGAGGACTTTTGGGACGAAGCGCCGCCGTCCCGAGGCGGAACTTGGGCAGGAGCACTTTTGCCCTCCGGCGGAGCGATTCCGCTGGGGGAACTTCCCTCCTGGAGGGGGAAATCATCGTCATCATCATCACCAACAACTCTCCCATGTTGGTGAGCGCAATCTCCATCAACATCTTCAACAGCACCATCTCCTCTCAAACACTAGTTCATCTCGTGTGTTCAATCTTTGTACCGGAAACATACATTGGTGCTTGGGGGTGACTAGTAGTGTTGATTGCATCTTGCAGTTGATTACTATCACTACAAAAAAATACACTTCCGTGATGATACGTGTTTGTCACAGTAGGTCGCGTTTTTTGTCATGCATGTACATCCATGACGATTTTATGACAGAATCAAGATAGTCATACCTGTGCTGTCGTAGAAGTGTTCCATGACATTACCAAAATTATCATCACGGAAGTGTCCACTTCCATGACGATAAATCGCGCGTCACAGAAGTGCTTTCGTCAAGGGTGACCGATACGTGGCATCCACCATAGCGGAACGCCGTTAAGCTATCGGGTCGGGTTTTGGATCCGATAACCCGTTAACAGCCCCGACCAATGGGAAATTTCCACGTGTAAAATTCTTATTGGCCGGACGAAACATGTGTCAGCTCGTCAGTGGGTCAGATAGGCGCCTATGATATGTCGACACGTGCCACGGCCCACCACTGGCTCATTTAGCTTACAAAGCTGCCCCGTTTGACTTGGTCAAAAGTTAACGGGCTGGCCCATGAAAAGCCTGTTAATGGTCTCTGCGCAAATGGCCCATTTTACGGCCCGTTAGGCCCTAAAGGAAATCGGCCCAACAACGTCATGTGGGCCGTCGAATATAACACCAACCCATTTCACTTTCGGTCCATGTATGGCCCACGACGTCTTTCGGCCCATATGAGGCCTTCGTATCTTTCGGCCCTTTACAGGCCCACGGTGACTTTAGCCCATAATGAATAGTAATTTTCTTTATACCCGTTAACGGCCCGTGATTTACATGGGCCGTTTCCAGCCCGTGTTAGCTTTCGGCCTATTGACGGCCCATACGTTCTTGGGCTCCTTTTCGGCCCTCGATTACTTCCGGCCCGTTACTGGCCTGTTCCCCTAATGGGCCAAATTCGGCCCATGGCAAGAGTCGGCCTGTTACTGGCCTGTTCCCCTAATGGGCCAAATTCGGCCCATGGCAAGAGTCGGCCCGTTACTGGCCTGTTACCCTAATGGGCCAAATTCGGCCCATGGCAAGAGTCGGCCTGTTTCTGGCCTGTTAACCCGTTGCGCCGTTTCCAGCCCATCCTATATTCTGGCCCATTAACGACCCGTTATGCTTGTGACAGAACTAAGCCTTTGCTCTCCTACGGCCTGTTAACGGCCTGTTACCGTGCTGGGCCGATACCAATTACGCTCGATTACGGCCCATGTAGACCCATTTATCCGACGGCCCGAGGCCCACCGATTACAGGCCCATTTATCGACGGCCCGTAGGAGACCCATGGATCCTACGGCCCGTATATGGCCCATGGTAGTTGCGGCCACTAGCAAACCATGGAAAAAGAAGACTAGGAAATAAATAAGGCCGAAACTAACGCTAGGCTATTAAGGCGATTGCACAGATTACATCCACTCGGCATCAAAGATCGCCATCAGTGCAAATATAGGGAACACCCTACACTATACAAAAATGGCTTGCTATTTTCTTCAGCCGGTGGCTGCACGTTAAGAATAAATTTTGTATCGCACCAAAACAAATTACAACTATATAACAAAAGGAAGGTTGGCATAAAACTTAACAGTCTAGCAGATAAATGCACCACCAGAAGTTCAGAAGCTCAGTTCATTTGACCTGACTGTTACGTTTTCATGCTGTATTGTCCGATGGAGCACCATAACCCTCGCCTTCATTTCCCCTAGGCTCCTGAACAACATAGCAAATGTCTGATAGTCTGGTTTCAAAACCATGCATATCTTGACGACATTGAGCAATGTTTCTCCTTGTTTCACAAAGGGTGTCTGTTAGGGAATGGACTTGTGTCTGGAGCGCAGATACAACATTGCTTTGAGCTTGCATATCTTGATCATGAGGCAGTTTGGACGATATTGCCTTAACAACCAACCCAGTATTACGCAGGAACGTGCTTTTGGCATTATTAGTGGACAGGTACAGACCCACTGCAGCAAGAGCTGACATTGCGGTTATAGTTGCCTCGCCACCTTCAGAAGGTGGCGGTTCCACCATTTTTTCCATAGCTTGCTGAAAAGTTGAGGTTTTACATTAGTAGTACCAGAATAGAAGATATTAAGGAGGCAGCAAAACCAAACAAAATAGCTTTGGTCTATATACAGAACTTATTCTGGTGAACCCATGTAAAATATTAGTTGTATTTTATTGCAAAGTACATAATAAAACCAGGTTCCAAACATATGACCATGTACCATCGCTAATGTATTGTCTATTTCTTCACATTGTATTGAGGGCTAGGGATAAAGAGACGAAGTTTATAATACGGTAAGCATAGTATGACATCATTCATATCACAAAACAACTGAGAACAGACAAACAGGCAATTGTAACGTTGTGTGGGCAAGTCCAGCACAGAGCTAGATTACGGGTCAAGATCAAAGGAACACCACTCTTCTCTTTTAAACCTTGTAAGGTGCAATGATACACTAAGACAATTGTGTATAAAATTGAAAAGAGTAATAGACATTGGCTACAAACCATGCAGTTCAAGGCACAAGTTAGAGTAAGTAGTAGTTAAAAGGCATGAGGATTAAGGACTTACAACAGCGGCTTTGACTGGTGTAGTCATGCCCTTCTTTTTGCTGGTGTGACAGTCCTTGAAGATTTCCACAACATTTGGTTCAGGTACTTTTTGGTCCTTGCGGGCTTTCCTCTGCATTTCGAACAAGTCAATATAGATCTAATAATATGGTACAGCGAAAAGAGTGAAACAACAGCTAATTACAAGAGCCTCGCAGTGTGCAATATAGCTACGAGATCCTGTCGTCTGTTGGAATTTCACTTTCGTACGGTTGGCCTTGTTCTTTGAACAGTTCACCTACAAGAAGATAGATTTGTGTGGCACATGCGTAAATAGTACTTCAACATGTGATCTGATCACATATATATAATGTACCTGATACTTCAGATCAGACCAGTGTTTAACAAGGCCCCTCCAGTCTTCATCCGATATATTTTCCACTGGAGATGTTTGGGAAAGATCACTGTTAGCCTTGCCTTCAAAGTGAGTTTTCCTCAAGTTATACCGATACTGTCGCAGAGCAGACTTGAAAACATGGGTGCAAGTTTGTCTGGTTGCATCATCTTGGCTATCCAACTTGAACCTCATCTGTTGAAAATTATGGGAGTCTCATTATCAGCAACCTAGAAAGTATGGGACAGAGCAAGACGATATTACTAGTTTCCATACATAACCATACTTATAGATAAATGGTCGAGGAAGGTGTTGAACTGGGTTTCGTCTTTGTCATTCCTGTACTGAATCCATGTTGGGAGGATACGTACATGACACCTAATGGCAACCGCTGCCTCTGATACTAACTTGGCTGACTCTGTAGCATCACGTGGCCTTTTTAAACCTGCCTCAAAACGGATCTCCATTCTTCCTCCTCTAGATTTAGTTAACCTATCGAGCATTATCCCTGATGTTTGTTTCCTCTTGCGCCTAGGTGCTAGTCCAACAACGAACATAGGAAGTGTTAGTGTACATCAAACTGTGAGACTACATATAAAGAAGCATGCAACTGTAACTTGACTCCAACAACTACCTTCTTGCTGTTGAAGCTCACAAGGTTCATCTGATATTGCCAACTCGTCTTGTGTCAAGAGTGCTTGGGAAGTAGTGTCAGGTGGCAAGGGAGCTTGGGAACGTGCTGCTAGCTCAGTTGACGCACGAGTAAGTCGTGCAGCTGGTAGTACTGTGGTAGGTGTTGCAAGAACTAGGGCTGTCTCTGCTTGTTTGGTGGCAGCTATTTGTTTCTGTTTGGCTTTTTTTGCAACTCGTGTAGCATGGGATGCCGTGTTTGTAGAATTTTCCGCTGGACTTTGACCTTCTATTGCACCATCAGTACCAGCAGAATCTGCAGGATTCATCCGCTTCTCATTCCCTGCCATTCTGTGTTTCTTCCTCTTTCTCTGTGCCATGTTAAGTCAAGCCGACAAGAAAAACGAATAACAATTTAGTTCTTCAGAACAAATTGATGCGTGATGCAGACGAACCAAACTTTGATGTTAGACAACCACATGATAGGAGGATGTAATATGTATGAAAAACAGGACGGAAGAGATAACCAGAACTATGATGTGTAAACTAAGAAGAAGACATTTCACCAAATTAGAAGCAATGCAATGGAAGGTAGACACCATATGAAAGATGCTACAAATATCGCTCTGCCAAGTTAACAGTGTCTCATCATAAATGGCGTTTAAACAAATGTGAAGCAGTACAAGAAATAAATCATATGCAAGATGCAAACAACATCACACTACCATGTTAGAGGTCTCTCATCATTTGTACCATTGCATATTCACAGCATTGCATATTGACAGCTTATGATGTGTAAACTAAGGAGAAGGCATTTCAACAAATTAGAAGCAATGAAAGCTAGACACCATATGAAAGATGCAACGAATATCACTCTACCAAGTTAAAACTGTCTCGTCATAAGTGCCATTTCAACAAATTAGTAGTACAAGCTAGAAAAGAATGTGAGATGTAACCTATATCTCACTCCGAAGTCAAACGTGTCTTATGATAAGTGATTGTTGCAGGTTACACAACAATAGTAATTTGATGTAAGAACATGGTGTGATAGACAGATATTGTATGTTCTAGAAACAGGAACACGTGTCTTATTCAAGTATAATGTGTAAAGTAAGCAGATGGAATTCAACAAAATTAGAAGCAATACAAGCTAGACATCACACATAACATGCAACCACATATAACAGTGCCAAGTTAGAGGGAGCACCGGTGATGCTGCACTAGGGGAGACGTGCTCATCATAAACACAGCTTTGTTGAGTGTCTATGCATGTGTTGTCTTGGAAATCATCTTGGGGGTGTGGAGGAGTAGAAACTGTAGAGGCCCTCCGTTCGGAAGGAGCACCTTTATCCGCTGCTTTGCTAACTTCCTTCCGCTTTATTGATTTTGAATTGTCAAGTAAAACCGACAAGAAAAAGCAATAAAATTCTCTCTTCAGAACTCATTCATGCATGATACTGACAATCACTACTTTGATTGTAAGGCAAACACATGATACCAGGATGAATATGTATGAAAAACAGGACGGCATGGCATGTTCACAACTGTTTGTGTAAACTAAGCAGAAACCATTCCAGCAAATAAGAAGCAACGCAAGCTAGACACCACATGAAAGATGCAACCAATATGACGCTGCCAAGTTAAAAGCGTCCCATCATAAATGGAATTTCAACAAATTAGAAGCAGCGCATGCTATAAATCATATGAAAGATGCAACTAATATCGCACTGCATATACTAAAGGTGTCTCGTCATGTTGATTGATGCGGGATACAAAAAAAAACAATAGTTTTATGTAAGGACATGCTTAATAGACAGATGTATTATGTACTAAATACAGGAAGGCATGTCACATTAACAGGTATAATGTATAAGCTAAGCAGACTAGCACATGCAGTTTAACCAGATTGGAAGAATTACAATCTAGACACCATATGCAACATGCAACCACATATCACGCTGCCAAGTTAGAGCAAGCACCTGCGATGCTAGTGTAGGGGAAATGCTGTAATCAACTACAGAGCTACGTCCACTATCTTCATCTAGCATTTCTTTTTCTTGAGAATCATGTCGGGAGGCTGATGCTGCATTCTTTAAATGAGGAGTAGTCCCCTTGCCTGCCTGCCTCGTCATAAGTGATTGATGAGGGATACACAAGAACATTAGTTTGATGTAAGAACATGTTTAATACACAGATGTACTAGTATGTACCAAAAACAGAAAGGTATGTCATATTCAAAGGTATAATGTGTAAGCTAAGCAGATGCAATTTAACCAAATTGGAAGCAATACAAGCTAGACATCCGACTGGAGTGGTGAGCATGATCATCTAGGACCTGAGAGCCTGGTTGGAGGCGGGCTGCTTTGCCACCATCGCAGCTTTTTAGTTGGCTTCCAGGTGATGCCTATCTTTGCTGGGCTTGTCACTGGCTCGGCTAGTGCCCTGACTAGCTATTTGTCTTCTGGTGCTCACGGGATGGTGGTTCATGTAAAAAAATATCTTTCCTTATCTTACCGACTTCGGCCTTTCGAATACAAGCTAGACTCCATATGGAACATGCAACCACATATGACACCGCGAAGTTAAAGCAAGCACCTGGGATGGTGGTTCATTGCGAGCGAGGTCATCAACTCCAGAGCTACGTTTACCGTCTCCATCTGCTGACACTGCACCCTTTATAGTGCTGTAACGTGTCTTGCCTACCCGCAGACGAAGCTGGAGCGACTTCTCTCTTTTCTTTTTGGCTTCTCTCATGGCAGTAGAGTCTGAAATACCCTTGCATAAAAACACAATAGTGAGAGTAAGGATGAAGTGTGTGCAGAACTAGTGCACTGTAAAAGTAGCAGATAGCAGGTGGCTGAAAAATAAATGACAGGAGACATATGATAGCTCTACAACATTGCATGGCAAACAAAATTAGATTCTACTCCGTATGATTTTGTAATATATGAGCACAGGAAATGCAGGTACTCCTCCAGCACACCACCACATGTGGTCATATCTAAGATAACAGTCGACTGAAAATAAATAGGTCAGTCGATTTTTTTAATGAACCGTCCGATCTATAAGGAACGGGCAGATGACCTTCGTCTACCTCCCGCCAGTCACTGTTGACGATCTTTCTTGAACCGCCAGCGACCACCGGCCCAGACCCCTGCCTCCGCCGCCCCGCCCTCCCATTGACCTCACACCACCGCCGTGCTTGGCAGCACCCAGGCCATCCCTTTAATCCCGGCCGACCTCCAGATCGGGCGCCAGTAGC
Organism: Triticum aestivum; assembly: GCF_018294505.1. Classification (NCBI taxonomy): domain Eukaryota; kingdom Viridiplantae; phylum Streptophyta; class Magnoliopsida; order Poales; family Poaceae; genus Triticum; species Triticum aestivum. Next base: position 415,710,199 of record NC_057805.1, on the reverse strand, counting down.
TCTAGGCCGCACACGCCCCTAAGATAAACACCAAGGCGCCGCTTCCCCGGCGTAATAGGCGTACTAGCGCCTATTACGCCGGGGAATGCTTCCGTTAATTGGGAATCAACTGGCCAGAAATTGAAATTCAGGGGGGGCGACGGACCTCTAGCTAAGGTGAAATAGTATATGAGGAGAAACCTTGTGCATCACGAGTTACTAGGAACATCTAGTATCAAGAAGAAGCGGTCAACTAGTGTCTTCTGTGGGATGAATACCGTGCAAGCAGAGACGTAAGATTTGCATGAATAAGGGAAGAGGAGTACCTTTTTCGGTTGCCGGTGTGGTCACCTCCACATGTCGCGCCGATCTTCTTCTTTTTACCGGGGAAAACGATGTTCTGGAGGGTGCAGGCTTGGACGAACCCATGGCCAAATTGTTGACTGTGTTGCCGTGGCCGTATGTTGGCGGAGGGGAAGCAGATCCGAGGCGGCGAAGGATGGCGTAACAGGAACAGCTCCGGTGCGGTGGAGGGTGGCGAAGTTGGAGCGGCAGCGGTGAGGCGCAGGACGACGTGGTTGAACTGGCTCGGGTACGGACGACTCGGCCTCGACTTCAACTACTAGCCGTGGAGGGCGTTGCGGTTGAGGTTGCGGTGGACGACGACGTCGGGGTATCGGCTCCGGCGTGATGGAGGAGGGCGGCGGTTGATGGGTGGGATGGGGTGGCGGACGGAGGACGCCGGGGTTTCGCGGCTGGTGGAGAGGTAGTTTTGGCGCCCACGGAGTACGAATGGGGAATCGGACGGGTGGGGGGAACCATGTTTCGGTCAGGGACGCGCTTGTTTTTGGCTTTTTTGAACAGAAGATGGGACGCGCTTGTTTGAAATTTGGGGAAAGTACAAACATTGCCCCCCTCTTAAATTTCGGACCTACTGCGGGTCGGGGGTAGGATGGTAATCCCAGGTGTCCCAAATAGTGGGCGGGAGCGATTTCGGCCGCGCGCATGTGTGCTTAGGCGGCCATTGTGTATGAATGTTTTTCGGATGCGGTTGCGTGGCGTCTAGATGAAGCTACAAACCTACCCCGGTTTAGACCTTTGGACGTCGGGCCGGTAGGTTTCACGGGTCGGAGTTATTAGAAAAGAAATTTCCTTGTACTACCAAACATTGGTCTCACGTGGTTTCGGGCGAGTAGAGGCTCTTTTGGCGCTTCGTTCAAAATTTTGAAACACAAGCATTCACGTTTAGAGTACTCTTGAACTATGAGGATTGACCTAAATAGACAACGTTATATTTGACCTTGTATGTTTGAAAACCTCATTAAATTATCCGCTTCTTTTTGAAATTTTGACACTTGAAAATCCTATAACTACGATTATTTTGGAATGGAGGAGCTAAATTTGAATCTATTTTGTACACGACTACATATGCTATTATGTACAAAATCAGAGCAAAGATTGGTGCCCCCATAATTTAGGTATGGTTTACAAATGCCATGATATCAAATTCAAATAATTGAATGGAGTTCATGTTGAATTCGGTTTTTTTAAACCACCTTAAGTTGAATTCAAATGTATGCTAGTTCATAGGTAGCTATTTATAATGTCCATTGTGTAACTTTCGTATGTATAATGTGCTTTACACACACAACATGAACTATACTCACGTTTATATTCGATTGCTAAAGCGGTGCATTGTCTGGAGTTCAAAATACTAACTATGTGGATCAATTGTGTCGAATAATAACATAGACATGCTCAAATTCGATAGAATCTAGATATCTGATGGATCAATGACCGCTCCTTACGCGAATTGCAAATATCATGACCCCATCCTAATATTTGGTTACAATTTATATCTTTAATCAATGTGTAGAGCAGTCTTTTACGTGTAGTTTCACTCTCCATCGGTGGTCTCTCACACATGCTCACACACTCTCTCCCGAGGTGTCTTTCTCGCACACATGCTCTAGATATAACCCTCCCCCCCTCTCGTAACCATTTACAACTGTTTTCACTAACCTTTATCACAAGCACTCTTCCTCTCACAAACATACACACGCACAATCCTCATCGACCCTTTCTATATACATGGACCTGCCTACGTGTCTCATGTACGCACATTATCTTTACGCCTGTCTCTCACGCATTGTCTCACACCTCTCTTCCTAATCGACGAGTACGATTCTAGCAGAGCATTCTGTAGGATGCCCCTTAAAGTTAGGTTGGATGAATAGTAATATCAGAGATAAAGGGGTTACCTTAGTCCGAGAACCTAGGGTTACAAATCCTAGCCGGCTTTGTCAGTGGACACAGAGTCCTTCACAATTCTGCTATCTTTGTCTTGTACGACTAGTCATCCATGGGTCTTCCTAAATGCGTCACGGGCCGACCAATGTGGCGCAGGACGGAACCGAACGAAGGGCCTCACCTCGACCCACCGGACCTCACGCGGTGACACACCCTCTGCCCCCACGTCTCATTATCTTTTCACACCCACACATACCAACACAAACACCACACACAAAGAAAATTTCTCCTGGTGCCTCTATTCCCTCCCCCCTTGCATCTACACACTCAAGGGAATGGAATCTATTGTCTTGACGTCATATTCGTCTCTCTCTCTCTAGACCACTCTCATTTCTCGTGCTATCTCTCCCACGCCCCCCCGTCGGCCCCTCTATCCATGCCTCTCTCGAATACGTAATACACACACATACCTCTCTAGGCCCCGCCAAATGCATCAACTACACATTCACACATGTTACATCACGTACCCCATTGATCTAAAAAGCCCTCTCTTCACGTTTACTTCGCATACAACATTCCTTTTGAATAAAGTGTGGCCAAAAAATTATTTTAGAGTTTCTACATATATACAACATTACAAAGTTATATGGAGGACTACGAACGCTAATTTGCATTGCATGGTGGCCACAATCATATTTATTCCGCACTGTGAATTTGTATATTTTTATACTATATACAAAGTTAGTCATAATAAAGAGAAACGAAGAGCATCTCTCTCTCCATCGCATACCCCCCTGTACGCCCCTTTCACGTATGCACACAAAACTATCTCCAGGTCCTCTAAAAGTAAGCCCCCAGAAAATTCATGCATGTTTCATCTTTCTCTCGCGATATATGCAATGAAGATCATTGTATTTGAAGCGAAAGAACGATACGTACATTGGACTTCAGAATCCACTCATTACGGTCACCATTTACGTTTAGTGGTTATTATACAGTCACGGGCTCACCGTAGAACTCTGTATTTGCTCATGACATGACTAGTTGACCAGTTAAACGCTCCACGTGGCACCTCTAGTGTTGCATCGCATTATCTCACTACCATCGTGCCCACCTGTCGACTTGTATCTACTTTACATCTACACTCTTATAAAATACATAAAATACACTCTTATAAAAAACAGAGTTGGTGATGATGGTGTGCCTGCCATCCTGCAATATAGGCCGTCTGATTTATATCTGACGGATAGGAAAGAAACTATGGCAATTTTGCAAAAAGGTACCCACACACCTCTCCACATTTGCAAATAAGGCCTTCCCTCGTTCATCCTTTTCTCTCACAAGATAAACAAGTCATACAAATGCATCTTGATGTTACGTGCAACGCACGGGCATCTTGCTAGTAAGAATGAAAACAAACGACAAAAAAATATTTGGACGGTGGTTCGAAGTCATGACCGTGTGCACAGCGGACAAGGTGGCCTTGTATTGGTATGCTGAGCCGTCTGTTTTAACACACAGGAGCTGGTGTGGTGATTATACACACACGCACGCATGCACATGAACTGCATCCACGCAACACTCACACAAACACATGCACCCACGAACGCACGCAACACTCACACGTACACACACAGCCACACACGCACGCAACACTCACACGCACACACGCACGCATGCATGCACACACCAGTACACCACACGACCAACACACACTCTCACGCTCAAGTGCTCAACCTACACGTGCATGCGCACACATCAGGCCCTGACAGACACATACACAACCAGGTGATTCCCGCGCACGGGTTGGAGCCTTGTCGCGCCTGCGTAAATTTGTGTTTATCTGACCTTTTGCCTATGCGAACTGACAGGTGGGACCCACAAGGAACGTGGTCAATTTAACTAGTCAACATGGCGCCACGCAGACTATTTGGCCGGTCAACAGAGTGCAATCCAATGCTGAACTGTGAGCAAGTGACCGTATAATCACCGCAAAACATATATAGTGACCGTAATCAGCTTATTCTGAAGTTCGGTGACCGTATTACGCTTTTCTCTCTGTAGGCCCTCCAAAACTACATCTCTATACGTTCTCGCATGTTACATCTAACAACTATGCAATACAGCACTACTACTACACTCTAACACAATAAATCATATGTGTTTTTAGTTTTACTAGATATCATATTGTTACTTATAATTATTCAGTTTGCATACATTAAAATTGCCTTTGAAATGTATGGCCAGTATCATCTACCGCGTGGGAAAAATGCCGCCCTTTCCTGTTTAATCGGGTTTGTATCGATGGATCGTGCGAAACAGCAAAACTATAGTACTATACAGTACTACAAGTGACAGTTCACTGGGCCGTCGTGTCGTCTACTCCTCCGTCGTAAGAGTGGAGCGCTCGCTTTCATAAATCTTCTAGTCCCTTTCGCCGACATGTGGGACATCAAGCTATCGGGTCCACGTGCCATACCGGAATATAGTGCAGAGCAGCCGAGGTGAAGCACCCCAGTCATGGCGCCGGCGTAGTAATGAGCAATGAGGCGTCAAATCACAAAGCTGCACCTTTCCCGCAGTTAAGTTGGAGGGACGAAGCAACCATCACATCATTTCACTCGTTGCTGAATCCGCTTCTCCCTCATCTTCTTCAACTTAACCACGTGTTGCTTCTGCCGTTGTTCTGCCTCATGTGGGACGCGGATCGGCTTGGTAAAGCACTGACACGTGGGACCGCATGTTAGCAAATCACCAGGACAGCGTCCTCCGAAAATAAGAAGCCTAATCCTAGACTTACAAAGGGCTACGTAGCTGCTACATATACTTTCCATCTAATCTATATATGCCCCCCCTGATTTTCAGGTGGGGTGGGCCTAATCCTCTCCTTTAATCCAATCAAATAGTCCCACATCACATCAGTTTGTAACTTTACGTAAACCATTACGTGGATGTAGCATTGCTCAAATAAGAAACCTCCCCCGCCATCCGCGCGGCAAAATCACCTCCTTTTTACTAATCTTGATTCTATAATTTTTTAGATCAATATAATTGAGATTTGTATAGATAGCACACAGGAGCAAAACCAAGTGGTATGGTTAAGGGCATCCACAATGTGTAGCCAAATGTGAAAATAGCTTTTGGCATCGTGGGAACCATTGTGGACGGTGTTGCCAAAGCCAAAAAGATGGAACCGAAGCTCCCCGATTGATTGATTGAAGGAATAGAAAAATGCAACGTCTCTCCTCTTTCTCCCATGCTTGGACGCATGTAGTACAGTATAGAGCACAAAGTCTACTCCCCTGTCCCTTCTATCACAAATCACAAAGCAGTGAGGCGTCAAATCACAAAAGCACGGACGAAGCAACCATCATTTCACTCTTCGCTGACTCCGCTTCTCCATCGTCTTCTTCGAGAAACCATCTCGCCGCACTAGTACTCCTAGTAGTACTAGTAAAGGACTTCCTGGATGCAAATAAGGCGGTTGTCTCGGCTTGCAGGCGGCACTTGCGAACGACTTACCGTAGTCTCCCTCAATAGTGTTCTCCGTCGAACGCACTTCGCCAAACCACCAAAAAAAAGATATCGTCGACGTCACCGCAATGGGGAAGGAAGTCAAATATAGTTACTACCTCCATTTTTTTGTACACAAGGCCGGTATATCAAAATTACAATTTGCAAAGGGCCACTAACACTAATCGAGGCAAAATTGATGGGGTTAGCAACCAAGGACATTAATATCCCTGCATGCATGCGGAAGTGAGAAGGTTGGTTTGCATGGCGCTGCATTAATCAAGCGATGAGGAGTGAGATGGTTAGATCTTTGGTCTTTGGAGAAAAAATACGCATTAATTGACACGTGAAACGAGGATTTGTATCGATTAAATCCCGTGAAGGAAAACCCCGCCTTTCTTTTTTAACACTAGTACTCCTAGTACGTATGTACTTATCCTGTTTGGGTCTAGGCCTTGCATTGCCAAACTTCGCCACACATTTTTGCCAAGCTTGCCTAAAGTTTTCAAAATGAGAAGGAGGTGCACTTGCGCACGGCTGTCGCGGTCGCACCGCACCCTCACACGGTCGCTCCTGCGCGCCGCAAACCCAACCAAGGGAACGCACCCTCACTGACACGTGCTGTCGCATGTGAACAAACCAAACTCAGCCATCCTATCGCTGACACATAATTTTCGTTCATACAGTATGTTTATCCAACCGCATGTTGGGGAGTATCCGTACGGCCCGTGCGGTGGTTTGTTGGGGAAGAAGAAGAGGTGTGGAAGAAGGAACGAAGGGTTAGGAGACTAGGATATTCATCCAACCGCCTGAAATGGTAGACTGACCCAAGTCAGGCGACTTGCATAACAAATATATGTTTTTACACAGCAAAAGATCCATAAGAACAACAACATAAAGAAAAATATCACTGCTCACGGAACGAGACTGCCTCGTCGTCGCGCGAACCAGCCGTCGCTGCCGACGTGTGTCTCCGCACCGTGGTTGTCCTCGGCCTCCAGCTACTCGTTCAAGCGGAGCGTGCGGGCGCCTCTGCACGGACGAGAGCACAGCCCGGTTCAAGTCGAGGATGTCCAGTTCCGCCTGCAGGAGGGCCTCGATGGCAGGGGCATCCGCGCGCTCCGCGTCGAGTCAAGCCTCCGCCGCCCGGTTCAAGTCCAGGACGTCCGGTTCCACCTGCAGGAGGGCATCGATGAGAGCGGCATCCACGCGCTCTGCGTCGAGTCGAGCCTCTGCCGCCCGGTTCAAGTTCAGGACGTCCGGTTCCGCCTGCAGGAGGGCCTCGATGGCAGCGGCATCCGCGCGCTCCGCCTCAAGTTGAGCCTCCGCCGCCCGGTCCACATCCACGACATCCGGTTCCGCCTGCAGGAGAGCCTCGATGGCAGCGGCATGCGCGCGCTCCGCGTCGAGTTGAGCCTCTGCCTCCCGGTCCTCCTTTAGTATCGCCATGTTGAACCGCTGGTCCACTTGCACCATGGGGGACTCGCACGCTGGCACGAAGTCGACGTCCATCGTCTCATACCCATCGGGGGCCTTCTGCGCCGCGACCTCCGCCATGAACATTGGATCGGCTTCCTCCTCCTCGTAGCTTGGCTCCAGAGAACTCGGGAATTGGCCCGCCGCAAAGCATGCTTGGGAACGGAGGTCTGTGGCGCCGACCGCCGCCGCGATTTCTGCGCGGCGCTCCCGCGTCAGCATCTTGTAGTAAGTGATCTTGCGGCGCACCATGGCTTTCCGGCGAACTAGGGGACGCTTGATGCGGGCTAGGGGATTGGAAGGTGGGGGAATGGGCTGGAGATTTGGTGTGGTTTTAGGGCAGTGGATGGCGTAGGCCGAGTAGCGAAGGTTCTGGTGTGAATAGTGGTTCCGGTGATGACCGGTCAATCGGTTTTGACTGTACATCGCTCTTGTCGCGTTCGCGTTGCAGCCCGGCACGCTGGACCCTCCACGTCGCTCACCGAATGGAACGCGCTTCGTCTTGCGTTTTCGCTCGCTTGTGGGACCGCAGTTGAGAGCAAACCGACGTCCCTCCCCCTCCCCCGCCCGCGTCATTTATTATACCAGCACTTCCTCTGTTTTATGCGGAGTAAATAAAAACAGAGGGAGTATACTACGGATGAGGATCCCCTGACGTGGCCGAACCCATTGAGTAACTAACATGCGGGGCCTAGCAAGCATGGGGTCCGCCAGTAAGTGACCGAAAGGGAGGGTAAGGCAGGGATTCCTACGTCAGAGGATCCACTTCCACTATACTACTTTGACCAAATGTTAGAGTAATAATATATGACATGCAACTTACACAAATGTTAGAGTAATAATATATGACATGCAACTTACACAAAGCATACAGGGTCTAATATGTTTTTCGAGGCTAACTTTGACCAAATGTTAGAGTAATAATATATGACATGCAACTTACACAAAGCATACGGTCAAATTCGTATGTGAAAGGAGTTTCCAATGATATAATTTTCACATTATACATCTCATGTACTATTAATCTTGTCAATAGTCAAATTGGAAACCATCTCGAGTACAAATCTAGGAGTACGTACGAATCTAACAATATTGATTGGGCGTTGTTGAATGTTGATACCTTTTTGATCAAAGTAGAGATACTTTGACTACACATAAAACTTATATGTAAACTAGAAAGGATAGGGGGAGTATATTGTACGTTCAAAAATGAAACGAACATTGAATACCCTTTATATATGATTTGCGGATGCTATGATCACCGGTTCAAAATTTTGAATCCGCCTTAGGTATCACGTGCCCCCACTCGTTCCCTCTCGATTTCATCTCGGGGTCCGGATATCTATTGAAAGAGGATTAGGTTGGGTACATGCGAATGATACTCGGCGGAATGTTCAAATGAGGCATGCGGGAGGATGGACTCGACTGGAGGGCGACATGATCGATGGAGAAGAGGGTTGGAGAGGAATGAGAAATAAGCAAACGCCACATGATTATACTTGAATGGCTCAAATAAACAATAAGTTGTTCTCGCTTGGCCTACATAGTGAAAGGCCTAATGTGCAACGCGGAGCACTGACGCTCGAATATGGTCGGGAAAACAGGGAAACCGACATGTGGGGCACACCTGTCGGGACGACGTAGCTCAGACTAGTCCAATGGAGGAGCTGGCCCACGACCTCCTCGCCACCGACAACCGTTCATGTGGGTCGTTGGGGCCAACAACGGGGCACAGCTCCAGCACCGCCTCTGGACACGGCGACCGCGGTGAGCGACACGCTCATATCATCGCTAGACACGGTCGGTTTCAGTGTGCCGAGGGTGGCGTTAGTGCTGTGGCACGACCAACGGTATGTTTGGTTTGTGCCCAAGGTTGCCCCATCAAAGCATTGGGTAGCCAAAATTTTGGTTGAGGTATTGGTTGCCCATGATTTGGCCGACATTGGCAAGAAAAATGAACTAGAGTTGGCTAGAGTTCATTGGCATGCCAAAGAAATGGCAACCATCCAAACAAAGACCAATCTTTGGGTCATGACCAAAATTTTGGTTGAGGTATTGGTTGCCCATGATTTGGCCGACATTGGCAAGAAAAATGAACTAGAGTTGGCTAGAGTTCATTAGCATGCCAAAAAAATGGCAACCATCCAAACAAAGACCAATCTTTGGGTCATGACCAAAATTTTGGTAAGGTGCACTTTGGCCACAATCCAAACACACCCCAACACCCGGCTCGTCGAGGATGCACGGGGCGCCGCGACGCGTCCGCGGAGTGGTGTAGCGCGGCCAACTGCATCCTCTGGACCTTAGACCATGCCGGGTCATCTTGCTTTTTCAATGACATGCAGGGATCGCATGTGAGCAAAGGGCATCTCCAACGTTGCCACGACCGCAGCTGACTACCCTGGCACACCAAAACCCTCGTCCCTCGCGCCGTCGCGCGGTGCGTTCCTAGCCGGCGCCAGCTGCCCGCATTCATGTCGTCCGTTCGTATGTCGTCGTTAAGAGGCTCGGTGCCCGAGGAACCAACTCTGGCGACTTAATGATGCACCCGAACGCTTGGCCTCACCGGAATGCGCTACTTAAAGCGGCAACGCCCAGCTAACCTCCACACCATAGCGCATCGTCCTCCTACCTGGCACCACATCCGCCATGACCGCAAGTGCGAATGCTCTGCAGGAGAGCTTGTCTTCGGGGATGAAGCTCGAGGTCGCCGCCCTCGCTCAAGTCGCCTCTCGCGACGCAATAGCGGCGTAGTCGGACGCGGACGGGACCGCACAAGCAGTGGCCACGCTGGCGGCCGACGACGGGAGCACCGTCAGCCACGCGTCCTACTTGCCGCCGTCCAACGTCCGGCACCGCCGAGGTCGGGGACTCCTCCGAGGATGAGTAGGGCATGGGAGGCGGCAGGGCATGGTGTGCCAACTGGCCGGTCCGTATACCGTGTTCTACTCTTCCTCGCCGGAGACCGCACCTTCACTTCACGGGTCTTGAACCCCGCCCCCGTACATAGAGATCGCAGATGGAGGACGTCGGTCGGCGCCGTAGAATAGGTTTAGGGTCGGGTTTCTTTTATTTTTCTGTCCTATAAAAGTTCGAAATGTCATGAAAATCTGCCGTGTTTGCATTAATCTCAGCCGGTGTATATGAACTTTCACGATAATATACATATTGTAGGAGTACTAGCAAGATGCCCGTGCGTTGCACGGAAGATCAAGATCTTGTGGGAGAAAAGGATGAACGAGGGAAAGCCTTATCTGCAAATGTGGAGAGGAGTGCGGGTAAATTGTCATAGTTTCCTTCCTATCCGTTAGATATAGATCGGACGGCCTATATTGCAGGATGACAGGCACACCATCATCACCAACTCTGCTTTTTATTGAACCAAGACAAATCTAACATGCGAAGTAAAATAAACACATAGGGTCTATACATACACAAATTATCTTAGGCACTCCAATAGTACGTCCACTACACATTCACGCATTTCACATCTTTCTACATCTACGGGAACCTACGAAAGGGTTAACGTAAATTGCCTCTCTCTCTCTCCTCCCCTGATTTTCATGGTGGTGGGCCCCTCCCTCCCCCCAATCTACAATCAACAGCTCACATGTTTCACATTACGTTAATTATGTAACTGGGATTACGTAGGTGTAGCATTACTCGTCCTAAAAAACCCAACTAAGCCAACCTCCCAGCATATCGCGCGGGAAAAGACCCGGCCACGCCGTTTTAGTCGGGATTACCGGATTACTAGTAGTAGTATCGATGGATCGCGCGAAGCAACAATTTTTTTTGAGGAGGCGAAGCACCTAGTTTAAAAGGAAAAAAGGCGGTACACTCACAGCACTCCTGTCGCGGTCGCATTGCACCCCACACACGTTCGGTCCTGCACACGGCTCACGCAAACGGAACGCGCTTCGGCTTGCCTCTTCACTGACACGTGGGACTGCACTTGGAGAAACCGACCATGCGCCAAACTCCCCCCGCCCACCGCGCGAAAATCCTCCCCCCCCACACCCAAAAATTCCCCCCAAATCCGATTCAACCGCCCTTCGACCAACTAGCCAATAATATTCCCCAAACCCCCCTCCCCCCTGTCCCCCTCCACTCCATTCGCTCCGCCAAAGCCGCCCTCCCCGCCGCGCCGATACGTCGGCGCCGCGGTTCGGCGATCCTCTCGCTCCCACAGTACGCTCTCGTAGACTGCCGTCCTCTAGCCGCGCCGCCACCTCTGGCTACGTTCTTGTGGAGGCGCACGGCGGTCAGCGCCGCCACCGCTGGCGATGTTCGTGTGGAGACGCACGGCGGTCAGCTTCTCCCACGGAACGCGCATTCTAGATTGAGGCCCCGTTCATGTCGGTGTAGCGCTGAATGTTAGCTGATAGACGCTGTTAATCTCACTGTTTACCGAAGTAGTTTACTGTCAATATGCTCTGCTTAAGAAGCTTCCTTGCCCTGTTCTGCACTCAATCTGCTTAGTTGAGATGGCATGCGAAGGCTGATTAGTTGCTAAAATATCCTGCCATATATTTATTGTGACGTAGATTGCCATGGTCTAGTAGCCAATCTGTTAGGTGAAATAGCTCTACACCGTTTTATACTCGATCTTTGTTGCTGCGATGGCCTTCAATAGTTTGATGGCTGTGTGCTCAGCCTCATTGACTGCTGAAACGGCCTGCCATAATTTGGCACTCAAATCTGTTTGCTGAATTAGCTTTACATATATTTCGTTACTTAGATCTGCTCGTCCAAATATCTTGCCATAGCTTTAGACATCGTCCTAGGTATTTTTTCTGGACTTCATAAAAAAGCATATATGTTTTTCCTGTAATATCTAGTAGAAGAACTAATTTGTATGTCTAACAGATGGACAAGACTTGGATAACTTCTGCTCGAAGATTCTCCGCTGCATATGTCGAGGGGGTTGAAAACTTCATGAACTTTATCAGAGTGAGTATGGTGGTCCGAAATCAGATGTGCTCTGCCCGTGTAGCAGTTGTATGAATTCAGTTACAAGACCCCGGTTAACTGTGCAAAATCATCTACACTTGTATGGGATGTCAGTCACATATACTAGGTGGGTTCATCATGGTGAAGCTGTGAACGTCAATGTTATTGACTACGTGGAAGCAGCAGATCACCATCTTGATCTGCCTGATGCTCAGGTGGAAAAGGAGGAGGAGGTGGTGGTGGCGGAGCCAGTGAGTTTGACCAACATTGAAACAATGCTACGAAATGCTCGTGCATTCCGTGAACTTTCACCTGCAGAAGAAAAACGGTGGGCCCGCATGTTGGAACAATGCAACGTTGCTGTCACCCAAGGAAATAAGCTGTCAGTATTCTCAGCTATGGTCACCTTTCTTCAGGTGAAGACATCTGAGCGGATGACCAACAAATCATTCGATGCGATGTTGGCTGCTTTCCGCAAATCTTTCCCAGATGCGTCTGAGCTGCCACACACCTACAGTAAAATGAAGAATTTCCTTCATGCAGTTGGAATTGGATATGATATGATCCATGTTTGTAAGAATAATTGTGTTCTGTTCCGGAAGGATTATGCCAACTTAAGTGAATGCCCGAAATGCAAATCATCAAGATGGAAAGATGGCGATGCTGTGAAGAGGATTCCTCATAATGTTCTGAGACATTTTCCAATTACACCAAGATTGCAGAGGTTGTTTCATGATGCTGAAACAAGAGAGGATGTACTGTGGCATTCTAGGAACCAGGAGTACAGAGATCAGAATGTAATGATCCATCCATCTCATGGTAGTGAGTGGAAAAGCTTCAATGATAAACACAAAGAGTTTGCTGCTGACCCGAGAAACATTAGACTTGGCTTAGCTTCAGATGGATTTAACCCATTTGGCCACCAGAGTGCCACATATAGCATGTGGCTAGTGCTTGTTATCCCTTACAACATGCCTCCAAATGTCTGCACCAAAGAATCAAACTACATGATGGCCTTGCTCATCCCAGGTCCAAAAAGTCCTGGAAAGGATTTTGATTTGTTCATGGAGCCTCTTGTGGAGGAACTTCAACAGCTATGGAAGGGTGTTCTCACTCGAGACCTATATAGCAGCCCACCAGCTGATTTCTTTCTGCGTGCTGTTATAATTTGGTGCATCCATGATTATCCGGCTTTGGGCACTATGTCAGGGCAAACGACACATGGTTACAATGCATGTGTTCGCTGTGACAGGAATCCGCTGTCATACGCAATACTTAGCAAGATCTGTTACATTGGACACCGCCGTTTCCTTGCCAAGGACAAGACGCATCCTAGAAAATACCGAAGACATGTGTTCAATGCAAAGCATGAAAACCGTGATGCACCAAAGAGGCTCACCGCCGATGAGTTGCAAGTGGAATTAGAGAAGGTCAGGCATATTACACCAGGAAACCATCCTGGTAATGGTAGCGGGAAAAGGAAGCGTGGCAGGGTAGAAGAGAGATTATTGTTTACCCGCAGGTCCACTTTGTGGGACTTGGAGTATTGGAAAGATTTGGATCTGCGGCATAATCTTGATGTGATGCACATCGAGAAAAATATATGTGACAGCATTATCGGCACACTTCTTAATATTGAAGGCAAGACGAAAGATACCTTAAAATCTAGGATTGATTTGACACACCTGGGTATCAGAAAGGATTTGCAGGTGCAAGATGAAGGTAAACCATGGGATATGGCACCAGCTGTGTACGTCTTGGACAAGGTAAAAAGAAAAGAATTCTGCGAGGTCCTGTCACGTGTGAGATTCCCACATGGATTTGCTTCCAACCCTGAAAGGAGAGTCAGTGCAGATGGAAACAAGGTACAAGGGTTGAAAACTCATGATTGTCACGTCCTACTTCAAAGGGCTTTACCTGTTATCCTTAGAGGATTGGGCCGCCCTGACTTATACAGAGCAGTTGCAGAGTTGGGACAATTCTTCAGGGAACTCTACAGTAGGAATATCAGGATAGATGCTTTGGAGCGTCTTAGAGACAAGATACCAACTATCCTATGGGACCTTGAGAAGATATATCCTCCAGCCTTCTTTGATGTGATGGTGCATTTGGCTATTCGTCTACCTGATGAGGCACTACTTAGAGGTCCAGTATAGTATGGTTGGATGTACCCTATTGAAAGGCGGCTAGGCACTTTCAAGGGCTATGTTAGGAACAGAGCTAGACCCGAGGGTTCCATCGCAGAGGCCTACATTGCTACAGGAGCATTGACATTCTGCTCAAAATACATTGAAACAGCTGATCAGCTTAGCAAAGAGGTGGGTGAAGACAATCCCGGGCTCAATGTTTTCGATTATTCTGTTCGAGTTACAGGGAAGAGTCGACAAGAGGACAAACCTAAAGATTTGGACAAAATGGTTTGGTATGTGTTGAATAACTGTCCTGAGATACTACCTTATATCAAGTAAGTGCAGTACTGCAGCTTATACATCATAATCTACTAAACTTGCAGCACATTCTTATATATTTAGATGTTTGACGCGATCACTATGTTGTGCAGCATCTACAAAGAGGAGTTACTGCCGCAAAATCCAAGAAACATTGACAAACTGGTTATGGCAGGATTTGCGAAATGGTTCAAGAACCATGTAAGCTTTTGAAGTGCACTGTCAGTTTTTTTAATATATTGAGTACATAAGATGATCAGCTTGTCTATTTTCTAACCATAGGTTAAGAAGATGCGGGAGGATGGGCAGGCAGTTGATGATGCCCTTTACTCACTAGCAATGGGTCCTGATACTCGGGTAAGACATTATGAATCTTGCGTTGTTGGAGATGTGTACTACAACACCCTTGCACGAGACGAAGGCAGGAAGACACAAAACAGTGCCATCATGAGCACGGATACGTATGACAAAGAGACAACTGAAATGTATGCTAACATAACAGACATTGTTCAGTTGCAGTATATCTCCAGTTTCGAGGATCCTCGGTGTGTGTTTCTGTTGTGTTGTCATTGGTATAACCTGTTTTCCAGGATCGCAAAACCCAGAGCTGATGATTATTTCAAATCCATCAATGTCAAGGCGGCGTACTAGACCAACGAGCCTTTTATTTTGGCAAATCAAGCAACACCGATATTTTTCTTGGAAGACACATTTGCACGTAGCGATGACTGGAGAGTATTGCAAAGGTTTGAGCAGAGGAATTCGTTTAATGAAGTTGCACAACAAGATGATGCTTACACTGCTCCTGATGTACAAGATAACACAGATGTTCCTAATATCTTTGAGAACCATCACGTCAATGACGCCGGCGAAAAGATTGCCTGTCGTGCTATGGACATACAAGAGTTGATCAAGAAGAAGCCAACGTTCGAGGACGTTGAGGACGAAGAAGAAGATGACACCGTGGGGAATTATGATTCAGACTGATACACATGGCGAAGATGTTGACGCTGCTGCTGCGGATGATGATTACATTGCTTTTGTCGTATTTGCCTGCCAGAAGACGTTTTTTATCTACTATGTGAAATTGTGTTTGCTATGACAACTGAAACCTAATGAACATGTTGTTTAGTATTTTGCTGTGAGAACATCACTTGTTATGTATGCTGATTTGCGTTTGGTGATTGTATGACAACTAAAACATGATGACATTGTTGTTTAGTTGTACTCATATTTGGCTGTGAAACTTGAATTTGATGACATAGTTTGATGTTGGACTGCAATTTGCTCGACGTCTTCGAATGAGAACAAAGCTGACCCGACAGGGCCTCTGCTATTTATTTATTTATATGAGCAAAAGGGGATACCCCCTGATTTTCGTTAATAGAAATCATTAGATGTTCACAACACTATGCCCAGCCTGCTACATAGGTTTCATTCATTACTAGTTTCTGCAAGTGCTCATGTCGTAGCCACTGAATACATCACGAGTGCTACATACACTGCAAATAAGGAGACAATCATCCTACAGAGCACATCGATTTTGCCCATTATCTTCACAAGCTCTTTCATCTCCTCATTGCTGTCAAGGCCGTTCAGCAGCTGTTGCTTGGCCATGATCAGAGGAACTGCATCTTTAACCTTCCGCTCTGCATCTTCCTCTTCTGCCGTTCCTTCAATTACTTGTCCAACACCCCAACCTGCTGGTATTGGGATTCCTCGGCTAACCAAATAATCAACATAGTTGCATTCCCCCACATCAGCAACTTCCCAGGAATACAAATCACACGAATCTTCCCTTTTCTGCATGAATCAAATTGGAAGATCATCAACCAAACTATTAAAAAAATCAGCAACTAAAAGCAGCAGAACAACACTTAAACATATTATTACCCCATGATTCGGGCATTTGTAGAAGACTCGGCCAGGGTTGCAGATTGTGGTTGAGACGCGACGGATGACTCTGCGTGATTTGCAGCAGTGGCACCACAACAACGGTAGCGGGTTGCGATGAGCAATCGGCTGCGGTGCGCGTGCCGGCGGGGGTGTGATGAGACCCACAGGCGATGGTACGGGTGGCGACTTGGCGCATATCTGGTTGTTGCCTGCTGAAGAGCAGGTGGACGAGCAGCCAGCGGACATGGTTGCTGCGGCCAGAGCTTCTGATGCTAGGCAGAGTAAGTAGAGAAGAGGAGAAGCGAACGTTGGATATGTCAGTTTCATTACTTGCAGAGTAGCATAGCACCATATATAGTCATAGTCTAGGTTTGGATTCGAACCAGCTACAGGAGCACGTCTTTCTTTTTTCTAAAACTCGGCAACGTCTCTTTACTGGTACACTAGCTTGTTCTGTACGCCTTCCCAAGTCTTTCATTTTCTTTCCCTTTTTTGCGAGGAAGGAAGGAGGACAAAATTGAGAGTTCCTCGGACTCGAACCCAAGACCTCTCGGTTGAAAACCAAGGGTGCTAGTCACTTATGTGGCGAACGTTCCCTGTGAGGAGTACGGCAGACGAACGCATTTTCCTCGCAGTTTTCTTCCTATATATATATATATAAAAGTATGCTACTTGGTGTCCGCTTAGTCAACAAACGATTGTGCCAACCTTGAACGTTGGATTGACATTCAACGTCTGTCGCATTTCTTCAGTCTCTTCTTCCTCGAGCCACCAAAGCCAAACCAGCACCGGCGGGACCGCCTGCTCCCGCCTCCCACGGCTGGCTGTGATCTTCCCCGGCTCCTGTTCGTTCCCGTTCGAGGCCTCACCATCATCCTCCGCCTTGGTTCGCTCGCCGCGGCGCCGCCCTCCGGTTTTGTCAACATGGTCAATAGCCGAGAGGAATAAGGAGATGACTGTACATGGTGAGGATGACAGTAGGGACCCAGCAGCGCGCAGTAATTTTGTTTTTTCGGGACGGAGAAGGGTATCAACTGGGTTGTGCAGGACCCGTGGCCCGTCTAGCCCAGGCTTTTATTTCATATGTTTAGCACATGACCAGCCCAGTTTGTTTTTTTCCTTTCTGAAAATGGCTAGCCAGCTATTTTGTTTTTTGCAGAATAACCAACGTAGGCCTACTTGCTTTTCTACGCCCTGCTGGGCCGAAAATCTTTCAAGACGAGGAGGGATGCATTTTGCCCAGAAAATGGGCTATAAGTAATAAGAAATGGGCTATAAGTAATAATAAATGGGCTGTAAAATGGAAAAATACAGCAAACAAGCAATTAGTTCCAAAATATTGTTTTCTTTCGGATTTTGATATTTTAAATTTCATTGTTTTTGTGCGGGTAAAATTTCATTGAATTTAAATTAAGGTATATTTAGATTTAAAATTAATTTGGATCTGGCTAGAAATTTCGGGCTGTATGCTGTTTGGGACAGATTTGGAGGCTGACTTGTGGGTCTACTAGGTTGATGTGTACTTTGGCTTTGTCAACTTAGTCCACAAACGATTCTAGCAGCAGTGACCGTTGGATGTTAATCCAACGGCCGTGCTGCGTCTTCAATATCTGATCTTCTTGCTCTAGCCACCCAAACCAGCTCCGGTGGGATTGCCTGCTCCCGCCTCCCATGGCCGGCTGTGCTGCCGCACAGGCCGCACCGCCCCACCCTACTTCATTGCTGGCCAGGCCATTCCTCTACTCACCCACACCTCCTGTTATTTTTCGGCGACGGCAGCCGAACCAGTAAACCCTCGTACTCCCCACCGCGTGGGCAACCATTGCCGAGTCTTCCCCGGCTCCGTGTCGTTCCCTTCCTAGGCCTCGCCGTCGTCCACCGCCATGGTGCTCTCGGTGCGGCCTGGTCAACGTGGTCAACGAACGACATCCATCGGCCGTGGACTGTACGCGCAAAATAATGATTCCTCCACCTGACAGCTGGGACCCACCAGAAGGGCCTCTGTATTTCGCGAAAAAACGTTCCCCCCGCTGACATGTCGGACCCACCAGCTATATCTTCGCACGCAAGGAAGTGCCTCCTTATTACGCACAAAAAAATGAATACCCCCTGCTAGCTGGGACCCACCATAGTGGGAGGATGACTTGTGGGCCAACTAAGTTGACGGGGACGGAGGGCTTTGTCAACTTAGTCAATATTAACGATTCTAGCTCCAGTGACCGTACGATGTCCATCCAATGGCCGTAGTGCTTCTTCAACCTCTGGTCTTCTTGCTCTAGCCGCCCAAAGCAGCGCCGGTCGTGCCGCATGCTCCTGCCTCCCGTGTCCGACTGTGCTGCCGCGAAGGCCTCACCGCCCCCACTATTCCCACCGCTGGCCAGGCCCTGCAGCGACGGCAGCCTCACACCGCAGCCGAACCAGTGAACCCTCGTACTCCTCTCCGCGCGGGCTTCCACTGCCGCGTCTTCCCTGGCTCCGCGTCGTCCCCTTCCTAGGCCTCGCCGTCGTCCACCGCCGTGGTGCTCTCGGCGCGGCCTGGTCAACGTGGTCAAGGAACGACTTCCATCAGACGTGGACTGTACATGGAGAGGCTGACAGCTGGGTCCACGGCCGCAGCAAGGAAGTGCCTCCTTATTACGCGGAAAATAATGATTCCTCCACCTAACAGCTGGGACCCACCGGACGGGCCACTGTATTTCGCGGAAAAAAACGTTTCCCCCTGACTGCTGGGACGCACCAGCTTCATCTTCGCACGCAAGGAAGTGCGTCCAGGCAAAAAAAAAAAAACGATTCGCCCCCTGACTGCTGGGACCCACCAGCTACACCTTCGCACGCAAGGAAGT